>NW_027186304.1:103303470-103348886 GCF_028583685.1 Petaurus breviceps papuanus
TGGGAGGCTTGTTTTTCAGTAGATACTTTTTGATTGGCCAGTAGGTCCAGAAGGTTGTTACATTCTCTGAGCCAGGAGCAGGCTATATAAACCCTGATTTGAGGCTTTGTTTTGGGGCTCACTTTGAGAAGTGTTCTGTGATTTGATCAGATGAAACTCTGGGAAGCCGTTGTTGAGAGCCCCCTGGCTTTGAAAAACCCAGATGTTGATTAGGTATGGATGTAATGGTTGGACAATTTGGAAACTTATCTGCTTGATCTGTTTCTCTGTCTTGATAATTCTGTCTGTATACTCTGAAGTTCAGGGTGCTGACCTTTTTCCTCTGAACTAGGTAAACGATATATGTTTGACTGATTAAAGTAAGCTTGTTAACCCATTTTGAGTTGCTTTCCTTTATCAAAGCAGATCCAAGAACCTGTGTTGGCAGCCACCCTGGGGCGCTGGGGTGCTTGCTGCTACACTACCTCTGTGACCTAGAGCAATTCACATATTCTCTGTGGGTCTCAATTTCCCAAATTGCAAAATAATGGGGTTAGACTAAATCATTTCTAAATCTGTAATCCTATAGAAGGAACTACAGAGGAAGTGAATGTGAGGAATAAAATGAAAGAAATTGTTGATTATGGAGCAGGCATTCCAGAGGGCACAGTAGAATGGGAAGACAGAGAAGGGATTTTGGAGAGGTAGCATTAAAGTAGGTGGAAACTACACTGCTATTGAGGGTACCACCACCCTCCCAGTCACACTGTGATCTTCACAATGACATCCCTATGGGGTAGGCTCACATTCCTAGTGTCATCTTCGACTCCTTACTTTCACCCCACAAAATCAGTCTATTGCCAGATCTTGAAATTCCTTCTTTCATAACATCTCTCACATATGCTCTTTTCTCTACTCTGACAGTGTCATCACCCAGGTACAGGCCCTCAGAACCTCCTTCTTGACCATCGCAATAGCTTTCTGGTTGGTCTCTCTACCATGTTTCTTCCTACTCCAATCCATTCACTCAGCTGTCAAAGTGATCTTTCTAAAAGCAGATCAGACCATGTCACTCCTCTCCTCACACACATTCAATAAACTCTAATGACTCTCCATCATCTCCAGGATCAAATATAAAATCCTCTGCCTGTGTTCAAAATCCCTCTCCCCCACCATTCCAATCTTCTTATACCTTACTCACCCCCATCTATTCTGTGACCCAGTGAAACCAGTCTTCTGGCTGTTCCTTGACCATAACTCTCTATCCCCTGACTCCAGACTATTTTACTGGTTGTCCCTCACACTTGGAATTCTCTCTCTCCTTATTTCCATCTCATGTCTTCCTTGGATTTTTTCAAGTCCCAACTAAAATCCTACCTTCTACAAAAAAACATTTCTCAATTTTTAAAAATTCTAGTGCCTTCCCTCTGTTGATTATGCCCTGTTTATCCTTACATGTCTTATTTGTACGTAGTTGTTTCTACATTGTCTCCCCCATTAATATGTGAAGTCCTTGAGAACAGGGAATTTTTTTCATCTTTCTTTATATCCCAGCATTTAGAATAGTGTCTGGTCCAGAGCAGTTACCTAATAAATCTATATTTATTATATAAATAAATAAATAAAACTATCCCTTAAAGAAGAATTAATAAGGGACATGCCTGCAGACTTGAATTTTTTCTCATCAAATCTAGTTACACAAGAGACCATTGCAAATAGTGAACTTTAAATATGTTCAGTTATCCAAGCAGTCTCACATCACCAGAGACAGAACTAGTTCCAAGCAAAATTATGAAGTAAATAATAGCAATAACAATTTATATTCACGTAATACTTTCATGTAGGCTATCTCATTTGATCCTTACAATGACTTCGCTATGGGATAGATAGGACAGGTATTTGTTGTTGCCATTTTACAAATGTGAAAATTAAGTCTCAAAGGGATTTAATAACTTATCCGGGGTCACACCTAGTGAGTTGTAGGTCCAGTATTCCAAACTAAGCCTTTTTCAACAAGACTAGTGCCCTTTCTTCTCTGCCATACTGCATCTAGGTGCAGCTATTCTTCATCTCCACCCTTCCTTTTGGCATGACTTTACATTTTTTTAAAGAATGTCTACTCCCCACCCTCAAGTACTTAATACCTTCATGCCACTGCCAGATTTCCCAAGCATTGGACCTTAATGCTTCATATTTTCAACCTTGTCCTACTTCCTCCCCAATCAAAACTTGCCTCTTCTAGATGTGTTTATCAGATAAACTAGCCAAATAAAGATAATTCCTTAAGCAAGAAAAATTCAAGTCCCAGAAGTCCTTTAAAAAATTACTATAATAGGGAGAGCTACTTTGTATTTTGAATTAGAAGACTTGGCTCTGTCTGTGTGACCCTGGACAAATCATTTAACCTCTTTGGGCCTCAGTTTCATGGTCTAGTAAAACAAAACAAAACATATCACTAAATATAATGGAGAAATGCTAAAAGTCTTTTTTTTTTTTTTTTGCTTTTTGGAGCGGGGGAAGGTAGGGCATTTGGGGTTAAGTGACTTGCCCAAGGTCACACAGGTGGCATATGTTAAGTGTCTGAGGCTGGATTTAAATTCAGGTCCTCCTGATTCCAGGGCTGGTGCTATTCACTGTGCCACCTAGCCACCCCTCCTAAAAGTCTTTATAATAGATTAAGATTAAAGCAAGAATATCAACATTATTATTTGATATAATTTTTAAAATGCTAGCTATAGCAATAGGAAAAGAAAAAGCAGTTGAGATATGAGAGACATCCTTAGTCTGGGAATAATAGTCATTGGAAATCCAAGAAGGTTTTCATTACATTTATTTTACATTTATTCTTTCCAAATAAATGGGTAGCTCCCTTAATGAAATACAGGGACTCAGACAAACACAAGCCCTTTTATGCTGCTTCCATTAGAATATCCCACCTTGTTCTCCATTCGCTAGGTGCAGCCTCCCAAACTGCCCACATCATGGTCCCCCCAAACAGCTTCTCAAGCATGTGTACAAGCCTCTAACCCTCTGCCTGATCAGAAGTCTGGTTCTGCTAGATCACAGCTCTGATTAGAATCAGTCACCTCTGACTTTCATTCTGCTATCACTCAAAGTACTTTAACCTTGTGGAAACAAAATTCTTCCCATTTTTTCCCACATGAGGGAATAAACAGACAAAGAAGAAATAAAATTGTTACTTTTTACAGATGACATGGTGGTCCACTTCAGGGAATCCTAAGAATTAAATTAACATTAACTAAAATAACTGGTAATTTCAACAAAATAGCAGGATGTAAAATAAACTCACATAGAGCATTAGCTTTTCTGTATACTACCAACAGGAAAATGTAAAGTACTGCTTCTTTTGTATGTGAACAGTTTATTTCTGAAGGGGGTAGAAAAAGAATATTGGTATAAGGAAAACTGTTAAAAATCCACTTTTGAAGAACCATAAGTCTCTCAGATAAATTGTGAGGAGAGATGAAAACTGCTTTGAGGACCTGATAGAGAACATCACATTGAGAGTAAAATGGACAGGTAGAGAGAAAAATGACCCCAAGCCATGCCAATTGTTCTAAGCATCAGTTTATTGAGCTGGCCAGCGACAGTCTCCCAAGGAAACCTTAGAAGAGCTGCCGCACCTATAGGGAAAGGTGGAATATTTAAAGTCAAAAACCGCCAAAAATAGTGTGGGAAACAAAGTTAGTCTTGTGGGAAGTAAAGTTAGTCTGACAATGGTAGATAAGTCTGACAATGGTAGATAAGCACATCTGTTGTAGCCAGGCCTTGGTCTGGACAGTTGTATAGTCCTTGCCCTGATTTATTGTGAGACCCAGAAGTCCAGGATCATTCTGACATCTTATCAGGAAGTATGGCCAGGTCTGTTTCTCACAAGAGAGGAGCTCCTGGCTAAGCACGTAGGAGTTCAGGAAGAATTCAGTAATTTTCCAAACTTGTTACATACAGGGGCTTAGTATATGAGGCCATGGGCATTTCAAGAGGACTTATTTGAGGGAAGCGCAGTACTTTACAAAGAGAGAAAAATTCTAGTAAGAATAACTATAGAATTTATAAAACATTTGGGAGTTCACTTACCAAGATACACCCAGGGATTATATAGATATAACTACAAAATATTCTTTATGGAAATCAAAGTAGAACTAAACAATTGAAGAGATATTAATTGTTCATGGTTGAACCATATCAACATGATAAAAATAGTCTAAACAACCTAAATTATTGTACTTATTCAACACTATATCTGTCAAACCAATGAAGGTTTGTCAAATGGAATTTGAATTTCATCCTCTTTTTTGTTTGTTTTAAATTTTTTATTTTCTTATTCTGAATTTGACAAACACCAACAAATATGAATATGTCCACATGCAAAGAACAGAAAAAAGGGAATTGTATATGAAACCATGAAACTCTACTAACTACAGCTTTTTTTTAACAAGTATATAATGCATTCAATATGGTTCCAAAGTTGTCTTAATTGTCCAGTCTCCCTCTGAACTTCTCTTCTGTGCTTTTAAAAAATGCTTCATTGACTTTCTTTTTTCTAAAGTTATTCCAATAGAGCCAAATGGTCACTTAATCCTTTTACTCCCTCTTCCCAACAAAAAATAAATAAAAGGAATAATCAGATTCTTTCCAGACCACACCTTTCTGTTCTTTGTTCCCAGCCTTATGGAGATAAGAAGTTTGGCCTAAGGCTATGCAGTCTAGTTATAACAATGGCTTTCTTAGTTTTAGCTTAAGGACAAAGTAGTCTCTGTTAATGTGAGTCGTTCAGCTTTTTTGAGGTCTTGTAAAGAAAAGCTATTAATTTTAACCCCCACTGAAGAGGTTAAGGGTGCTAGAGACCCCAAAATACCAATATGCTGGGTGCTGCCGAATGAATTAGACTCAAATCTTCTCTCCGACAAAGAAAAGCAAAGTTTATTAAAAATTCACTTGTATTGGACACAGAGTAAGTCTGTGCTAGAAAATTTTATGGGCTCTCACACCACAAGGTATGAGATGGGGTCTTATATACAGAAGGTTGTGGGAGGAATCTAGGATAGTCTACAGGAGGAGTTTGGGGAGGGTCTTCAGAAGGAGTTAATGAGGTCAATGAGTGATTAAGGGTGGGAAGTTGCTGGAGGTTACCTGAAGACTTCAGACAATGGTGGGCTCGGCCAGTTTAAGGGTGGATTGATATTTTGATAGGATCAAGGGTAGAAAGTAGATGGACAATGGATGACTAGGCTAGTAACAGAGGTCTGGCTGGTTCCTGCCAAATGAATTCGACTCAAGCCTTCTCTAAGCCAAAAAAAGCAAAGTTTATTAGAGGTTCACCATAATGGGCAGACTCTTAAGGAGCCTCGGTATCTGTGACTGATGCTGGGCCAGAATAATCTGACACAGAGGGAGTCAGTGCTAGAAAATTCTTCTGTATTCCTTCATGGAGGCAAAATGGAGCTTATACATGGAAGGGTTGTGGGAGGATTTAGGGGTGGTCTAGAGGAGAAGTTTGGGGAGGATCTTCAATCAAATGAGGTCAGACTCCAGTAATGAGAGATTAAGGGTGGGAAATAGCTGGAGGCTACCTGGGGATGACTGATTATGGAGGGCTAGGCTAGTTTAAGGGTGTATAGATATTTTGGGAGGATCAAGGGCTAGGTGGACAAAGGAGGGCTAGGCTAGGTTAAGAATAACAGAGATTTGGGCCTAGCTATAATGAAAAGCTTATGGTCTCAGGCAAATGTCTCATCAAATGGGAAGATTCAAGGAGAACTCAAGGGGGTTCCCAGAGCCTGTACATCATCACCATGATATTAAAAAAATTAAATAAAAATTTCATAAATTTTCAAAAATTTCATAAATAAGAATTTCACCCCAGTCTATAACAGCAATATAGGAACTTAAAAGAAGTTTTGCCCAAGTCTATTATAACTCACTCAAGAGAAGGTTTTATTTGAGATACCAGGGACTAGAAGTTGGAATGGTAAAGGATACAACTGTGGAAATTACTGGAACATTGGGTCATGGTGCTGAGGGTTGGCTATTAGGTTCAGCAGGAACTCTGATCTTTATCTTAAGACCAGAACCTTGATTCAGTCTGGAAAGAATTCCACTCAAGCCTAATTGGAGTCAGAATTGTAAAAGTTTATCATATGCCTTACAGCGAGCAAGGATCCTTAGGGGACCTGCAAGCTGAAAGAAGACACAAGCATAGCTTTTAAAGAGTTAAGGCTATTCATTAGATGTCAATTAGGCTGACCAGGTGAGAAGAGGGTGGGATCAGAGAGGAGGTAAGGTGGGGCCAGTGTTTAAAGAGACATGCAAGTTTTATGTAACTGTGCAGGCATATTGCCCATGATTCACTGGGAAAAAGCCCAATGGGGTTTTGCCTACCCACTAGCTGGAGGTGTGGTTTTAGGCTTGTAATGTCACTAAGTCAGCAAGTGGTCAAGTGCTGACTGAGAAGTGCCCAGTCTGCCACCTATCAGTGTCATGCTTGACAGGATTGATGTCTGGGAACCAAGGTTAGGGAGAGATAATTGCTTAAGGAGTTAACCTAGAGATGGGGTACCAAAGAATTCATGGGGGCAAGGGGGAGATAATAGTTGCCTAATCTGGAATGTTTATAGATACTTTTGTGAAGGATTGATAGGTGTAGCTTGTTAGTGTTCCTAGCTGAGATAAACAATTCATGAGTTGTTGCTGGGCACAGTTCATGCTCTGAATCTGGGCAGAGTGCAGGTAGGGGGAAGGGGCAGAGTTAATGCTCTGTGACTGGGAGGGGGAAATGTGATTTTACAGACTGGTTTTACAAATTAATGTTACAGACTGATGTTACAAATTGGTTTTACAAATTGATGTTACAAATGTAGATCCCAAGCACCCCAGCAATGGCAAGAGAAGAAGTTGGGAGTTGGGAAAGGCATGATCTGAGATGATTCTGCAAGAGACCACCCTTGGAATTGGAATGCCTAGGTTTTGTTAAGCTCTTATCTCTTCTAATCAAAAAGGGACAAGCATAGGCAGCTCTGGAGATACAAATCATCATGTTGAGGGCCATGGTTTTATAGGAAGGAAGTAGATTTTTTCTCTTAGTATGTTTTATTGGTTTCCTATCTCTAATACCCATCAACAAAAGAACTGCAAACGTTGGGCAGGGAAACAAGAATTAGTGTGAAAATTTCAGGTTATTAGAGTTTCCAGACCAGAGGCTAAGTTTTTGGTTTTGTGGTCTGTTTTTTTTTTTAATTTTTATCTTTTGCTTTTCAAGTATTGTTTGATCAATGTCCAATTCACAGATCTTTTGCTTTTCTCTTTTATTGATTAATGAGTTTAGAGATACGAATTTTTCCCCTTAAAGACTCTTTAGCTGCACTCCAAAATTTTTATTCTATATGGAAAATTTTTTAAAAGTAAAGGAAACCACCACCTCCTCCAACTTCATCCAGAGTAGAAGCATGTACACACACACACACACACACACACACACACACACACACACACACACACACACACACACAAGGAACAGAGGCCAGAAAGAAAGAAAAACAACCATCCAGGGAGGGTTTGGGGCCTACTACTTTCACCAAAATAAGTGTAACACCTGTGTCAATGTTATTTACCAATTTTATAGTTTACAGGAAGGAAGAATATGTGTGTTTATCCTTGGGTTGTGTCAGCTGTGGCCTCTAACCTGTGGATGGCCTGAGCTGAACAGAGCAGACCAGAGACAGGAAAGTCAAGAATCAAACAGAAGTGTTGGATATGGCTTGTAAGTAAGGACATGTGTACTGAGGCCTCATACCTGCTGGAGGTACCCGAGTTAGTGTGGCCAAATTTCAATACTTACATTGAGGTTTGGGGTTTAGGGGTGCTCAAGACCCTAAAATGCCAGAAAGCCAGGTCCTGCTGAATGAATTCAACTCAAATCTTCTCTCAGCCAAAGTAAAACAAAGTTTATTAAAGATTCGCTACAATGGGTGGGCTTTTAAGGAGCCTAAGTATCTGTGACGCTTGTATTGGACAAGCTGGTCAGAGCAATCTGACACAGAGTCTGAGATAGATTGATTCTCAGCTCCTTCATGGAGGCAAGATGGATCTTATATACAGAAAGATTGTGGGGGGGATCTAGGGGTGGCCTAGAGGAGGGGTTTGGAGAGGGTCTTGAGGAAGAGTCTAGGGAGGATTTTGACAGGACTGAGGTCAGACTCTAGGAATGGGATTAAGGGTGGGAAATAGCTGACTGCTACCTGGAGATGACAGACAATGGAGGGCTAGGCTAGTTTACGGGTGACAGATTTGGGTATAGATATTTTGACAGGATCAAGTAGCTTGACTATGGAGGACTAGGCTAGGTTAAGAGTAATAGAGATTTGAACCTAGCTATAACGAAAGACTTATGGTCTCAGGCAAATGCCTCATCAAGTGGGAAGATTCGAGGGGGTTCCCAGAGCCTAGAGCCCATCCATTATAGCAATGACCACACAATGAGAGGTAGCCTTTACAATGAGGAGTAAAAACAATAATTCAACAAGTTTGATTCATAGCAGGGCTTCATGAAGAGAACATGGATACAGCAGGTACTTGTTCGAGCTCAGAGAACACCTGATTCTGATCAAACAACACAATAATTATATGAAACAATTCTGGGATTTTGCTGTGGATGAGATCACTCAACTTGCTTGCTGGGCCTTAGCTCTGGAAAATAGGGTGTCTCCTAATATCTTAACAATTGGGAATTAGATTGGGCATGTGATTTCACTGGCATAAGAATCTAACAAGGAAACTCCCTCTTACCAAAGTGGATAGTCACTGTCTCAGCAACTTAAAACCTTAAGCCAGAAGTTCTTAACCTTGAGTCTGGATAGGTTTCAGGGGGATCCATGAATTTGGATGGGGGAAAAATTATAGCCTTATTTTCACCAACCTCTAATAAATGAAATTTAACATTTTCCTCACTAACAAATATAGGCAACAACAAGCTTCATCATAGTGTCTTTTATTTAACTCTGATATTTTAAATGTTGTCTTATTTAATATGTTAATAAAAAGCACATATTTTATTATATTGCAAATTATTTTAATAACTATTTTGATGTAATTGGGTGCCTTTGTAATTATATCTATTTAATTTTATGTATTTAAAAACATTTTTCTGAGGTGTACAAAGCCTTTATCAGATTGCTATGGGGTCCCATGACAAAAAAGATTAAGAATCTCAACCTTACAAGAATTACCTAAGGCACTAAGTGATAGAGTGATTTGCCTAGAATTTTGCAGCTAGATCTAGTCTGAGATGGAGATTTAAATTCAAGTCTTTACTGATTCTAGTACTATCTCTCCATCTACTACTCCACACAGCTAACTAGTCTTTTTTTTTTTTTTTTTGCTTTTTGGAGGGCAATTGGGGTTAAGTGACTTGCCCAAGGTCACACTGCTAGTTTTTGTGTTAAGTGTCTGAGGATGGATTTGAACTCAGGTCTTCCTGACTCCAGGGCCTGTGCTCTGTTCACTGCACCACCTAGCCTTTTTAACTTTCATTAATTGGAAATAAACATTGTTCCTTTTATTTTCCCTGAGTTGTTGCCTTTTCATTCGATCTGAGTTCCCCAAGGAACTCTCTGAGACTATTAGATTGTGAGCTTCTTGAGTTCAGGGACTTTTTATCTCCTTTGTGCATTTAGCATAGTGCCAGGCACATAGGAAACATTTAATATATGTTATTTGATTGATTGATTAACTACAAATTGTAAAACAGTTGCCTATTTGCATTGGTAAAGGGAGTTTCCTCACGTGAACATTTCCTATACTGATGAAATCATGAGACATGTTCCACCCCTCCAAAAAATGTTGTCTTCATTTACATTGTGGCAGTCATTGCCTATATTAGACAAAGTTTAAACAAACGGCAGTGCCTCAGCCCCTCCTACCCTTTGATGTCCCAGCTCCGAGTGGTAAGATTAGGGATGTGTATTTAGATAACTCACATTCAGCCACTGAGCTCAGTCAGAGTGATGAAAACTCCTGGTCAAAGTCCTGTGGGTGCCTCAGGCGATCCCTGCTGCCTTCAGACACCCGGCTTACTGCTAAGCCAGGCTGCACAGGAGCTTGCATCCTACAACCAAGCAATGTCTGTGGAAATTCACTGGGCCTGCTATGCCCTTTCTCCTCAGTTCCAATCTCTGAGGATGCTTCCTGTACCCCTTGACACATCCCTAGAGGAAAGGCTTTGAAATTTGCCCTGTACAGACAAGGGCATCAAGAGTGGTGCTGGCGCAGTGAATAAGAGCACAGGCCCAGAGTCAGGAGATCTGGGATCGGTTCTGGCCTCAGATACTTGGGACCCACACAAAGTAACTGGCCGTGTAACCTTGAGCAAGTTACTTAGCCCCAATTGCTTTAAAAAAAAAAAAAAGAGTGGTGCTGCTAAAATAACCTGGAATCTTCTGGGAAGAGTTGGGGAGGGGGGAGAAATGTCCACCCTGGGCACTGGTGAAAGACATCCTTCTCATGGGGAGGGAGCAGCTGACTTCTTCCTTCCCTGGAGTAAAGGGGCAGATGAGACAGGGGCACCGCTGTTTGTTTAAAATGTAGGCACCAGAAAGAAAGTCTTTCCCACAATTAAACACCTTGCTCAACTCTTCTTCACAGCACTATTGGGTTGTAGAAGAGGAATTTCCCCCTTAAATTAGGTTCCACAAGAATGAGAAAGTAATAGCATTTCTATAAAGGCATAAGTGAAAATTGAAAAGGTACTAAATTGGTGGGTAGAAGACATGAACCTTGGTTATGTGTTTATTAGTGACAAGTCCACAGAAGAGCTCTTAACCTTTACCACTGCTCAAACCTTCCACCTAAGAGTGAAAGTCTACTGATGAGAAGGAATTCAAAGTCAGGCATTTAAAGACATATTTCTAGAGAACCTAACTATACTTTAAACTGTGCCTGATATACTATCAGTTATTTTGAACCTTAAAGGATGATTTTCAAACCTATGCCATCCTACCCCCCCACTCCCAAGATATGACTCCTCCATACTGTTCTTTTATTTGGTCTTTCTTCAGTTCAGTCGTCTCCGAATTCATATTGGTATTGTTTTTTCAACAAAATAGTATTCCATTACATTTACATTTAGAGACCACAATTTTTTCTTCAGTTATTAGCCATGAGTTTTGTTTAGTTCCATTTGTTTTGCTTTACAAATAGGATGACTATGAATGTTTTAATATATATGGGACCTTTCTTTCTGTCAGTCACCTCTTTAGTGAGTATACCCAGTAGTGATATTGCTAGGTCAAAGGGTATGAATAATTTAATAACTTTTCTTGATGAATCCCAAATTGTTTCCCAGTAATTAAACCAAGACACACCTTATGGGGTGCTTGTGGTGGCATTTTTCAGGAAGGGTTATATTGATTTTTTTCTTTGCTACCACAGAGCCTCATACATATTAAGTGCTTAATAAATGTTGATTGACTGATAATTACCTCAATAGAAATTTCCATTGTAGCAAAGTGCTGTTAAGCAAAATAAACTTTCCCCATTGACCTTACCTCCTTCTTCTCCTGTATGATCATCATTTCTCTACTCAGAGGAGAGGCCTATTAAGTCAAGTTTGGTCATTGTGTTGATTCAAATTCCAAAGTATTTTAGTGTTGTTTTTCCTTATATTATGAGGTCACTTGTCTATATTATTCTCTTGGTTCTATTTATTTCACTCTTTATCAGTTCATACAAGTCTTCCCAATATGCTCTGACTTTTATCCCATGTTTTTTCTCATGAGTATAAAAATTACACTGATTTTGTTTCCTTTCACTGTGTACTTTTAGAAGCTGCTTCTTCTTCCAAAAACCCCAGAGTAAAGCAAAAAACTGGGAAGTGTTTTTAGGCAGATGAAATGTTCCAGCACCACAAAGCTGGAAAACGAATCCCTCGTCGTATACTGGTTCTCTGACAAGTATCCACAAGAAGAAAGCAGAATTGACTAGAAAAGCATATTGATGGTTTGTTTTCACTAACCAGAAAATACCTATATGAACATGGCCTGGGTTTTAAATCAGACATGCAATATTACTATATTTAATTTGCTTGTAGCCTGGGCAGAAATGATAGAAACTATGAAGTATGGAGCCACCTGGTGGAAAGTTATACGAGAGGTTCTAGGCTCTCTAGATCTCTGTTTAATCGTATGTATGTATATATGTGTATATACAGTATAAATTGTATTAATATTTATAGAAGAATCCCAGAATCTCAGATCTGGAAGGGAACTTGGAAGTCTAACCCTCTCATTTGATTGATGAGGAAACTGTGGCCTAAAAAAGTAGAATCAAAAAACTAATAGAGTTAAGAGTAGAAGCAAGGTCTTCTGAATGTTAATATAATGTTATCATACCTAAGTCACCAAGACCATATAGATAAGAAAAAAAATAATAATTCACATTTTATGTATTTTGCATATATTATCTCATTAGGTCCTCACAAGGATAACTGACATTTATATTATTATTCCCATTTTATAGATGAGGAAACTGAGACTGAGAGAGCTTCAGTGATTTGCCCAGGGTCACCCAGCTAGTATCAAGGTCAAGTTTCAAGCCCAGGTCCTCTTGACCACAGGTTTACTATGTCATCTACTGCATCATGCCATAGTTTCAGGTAAGAAAATAAAAATGGCAGCACAGATCTTTGTCCTTCTCAATTAAACTGTGTCTGATATATTATCAGGGAGCTAAGTAGTGCAGTGGATAGAGTGCCAGGCTCAGGAAGACCTGAATTCAAATATGGCCCTAGACACATAAACTGTGTGACCCTAGGCAAGTCACTTCACCCTGTTTGCCTCAGTTTCCTCATCTGTAAAATGAACTGGAGAAGGAAATGGTAAACCACTTCATTCTCTTTGCCAAGAAAACTCCAAATGGGGTCCTGAAGAGTCGGACATGACTGAAAAGACTGAAAAAAATATAGTATCAGCTAAAATAACTGTTAAGAGTTAGTTATACTTCAGTATGTAGATTACTTTTATGGTCTCTTCCCACTCTAAATCAATCTGTGGACACTTCTTTCAAGGATACAGATAATATCCATCCACACCTTGTCATCCTATGTGATTCATGCCCATTCCCCCGTTAAATCTCTCATAGATGATTTTCCTAAGGTGCTGAGTGGTTTCCTCTAGATAAATTTTTAATATTCCTTGGTTGAAGCCCTTAGACTTCCTCTTTGTTATCCTTTGTTCTCACTACAGACCAAGCTTACCTCTTTTTCTGATAATACAGCTCATTATATATTTATATAGATTATTGGTCCAATTTTTCTGAGCGACACTGAATCTCCTTGAGGAACCTTGTAGAATAGTGAGGCTTTATCAAATTAGCCAAGTGATAAAGAAAACAGGAAATTTTAGAAAGCCTTCCCATCAATGGAAAATCCCTCTTCCATTCAGACTCTATGCAAGACAGCCTCCATGATAGTAGCAGACACCTGAGGGAAAGAGTGGTACAGTAGAAAGAATGGTGGATTTGGGATCAGAGTTCCTGGGTTCAATTTCTGGCTATTCTGTTTACTACATGAAGGAGACCTTGTCTGAGAAAAATATTTAAGGCTGTATCAAATGCTTATTTAAAAAATTATTTTAAAACACAGATTCAGTTCTTGTATTCCTTGTACCTTTCAGTCATTTGTGTAACTGCAAACTGCTGAAAATCATCTCCCTTCCTAGATTCTACCATCGCAGTACCGATCTCACCCTATAATTTTCCACAGAAACTCAGGACTCTTCACCCATGAATACTAATTCCCCCTGTGGCCTTCTCAGCCAGGAACGTTCCTTTACCATGCTGGCCCTCTTCTTCCATTGGTGAGTTCCTCCAAAGCCTCCATTTTTGGGAGGGTCCCAAGGAAGCCAACCTTCACTCCCCTCCAATCTCTGTTTCTGACCTTCCAGACTTCGACACAATGACCCTGTGCTGGTACCCTCTTCCTCCTACTCCCTCTCCAGTTTTTTCAACCCTTTTTGTATATTGTCTTTTCCCATTAGAATGTAAGTTCCTTAAAGGTAGGAACTGTCTTTCTATTAACATGTTTCTGTAACCCTACCACTTACCGTAGTGCTTGGCACATAGTAAACACTTACCAAATGATTCTTGCCTTGCCTTGCCTCCCTTCAGAAGCTTTCCTCTGGACCACACCTATATATCTCTCATATTTAGTCTCTCTCAATCTATTGACTCTTTCCCTGCAGACCACTGACATGCTCAGGTCTCCCATATTCTTAATTAAAAAAAAAAATCAACCCACCTCCATATGGTCCTGCCATCTCCTAAAGTTAATATGCTAAAGCTTGCCTCCATTTCACATTCACTTTTCTTTTTTTGCCTTTTGAAGGGCAATTGGGGTTAAGTAACTTGGCCAAGGTTAGACGGCTAGTTTTTTTGTGTGGGTGTTAAGTGTTTGAGGCCGGAACCGAACTCAGGTCCTCCTGACTCCGGGGCTGGCGCTTTAGTCACTGCGCCACCTAGCCACCCCCAACACATTCACTTTTCAATCCTTCACAAATTGAATTAGGAACTTCTACTTGAAATTGTATGTTACCTCTTAATTGCTAACTTACTGGTATTTTCTCTATTCTCATTCCTCTTGACCATTCTGCAGTTTTGAATGCTTTCTTTGTCCACCATGTTTCCTGTGTATTTTCTCTTCCCTTGGCTTCCATGACACTGTTGTAGCCACAAGTGAGGCCAATCCTTCTCAGTCCCCTTTGCTGACTTATCATCCTTTTCTTGACCCCTAAGTATGGGCAACCTTCAAAATTCTTCCCTCAGTCCTGTTCTCTTCTCTCTCTTCACTCTCTCTCTTACTCATCTCAGTTTCTGTCATAGGTTCAATTATCTCCTTGATGAAGATAAACCAAAATAGATCCCCTAAGCACCAATTCTACATTTCCAGTTACCTACTGGACAGCTTAACCTGAGTATCCCACTAGCACAGCTGTGTGATGGTAAATGTTTAACAGCAACAACAAAAAGTACTAAGGATACACTTTAAAGTTTAATCTGCATTTTTTTACAATCTCGATGGAAACTGAGTTTATTATGACAATCATACAGGACCATGCTTTTTGATTATTATAGACAACAGGTATCTGTCAAAAACAAAACATATCCAGATCATGAAGCTAAAACTAAGTGTTTTAAAATCAAATTTGCGGTTGAAGGGCGGCAGGACCCGGAGCCCGCTGGCTGAAGGCGGGCTGTTAGGCGCTGTGAGAGGGAGGCTCTGCTCCCTGGCTCCAATCCCGGCCCAGCGGTTGGACGAAAGGACGGACGGACTGACGGAAGGTCGGACTGAGGGAGGATGAGCGTCGGGAGGCGGAAGGAGGAGCCGCCGCAGCCACACCTGGCCAACGGCACCCCGAAGGGCTCGGCTTTGAGCGAAGCGCTGCGGAGAGACGCGACGCGGCCTGGGAGGACAAGGATGAGTTTTTGGATGTGATCTACTGGTTCCGACAGATCATTGCAGTCGTCCTTGGCGTCATTTGGGGAGTGGTGCCACTGAAGGGCTTCGTGGGAATAGCAGTATTCTGCCTGATCAATGCTGGAATCTTGTACCTCTACTTCAGCATCTTCCAACAAATTGATGAGGAAGATTATGGTGGAACGTGGGAACTCACAAAAGAAGGTTTTATGACGTCTTTTGCACTGTTTATGGTTGTTTGGATCATCTTTTACACTGCTATCCACTACGACTGACAGGCTACAGCCCAAACCTGCTAGCACTGTTCATTCAAAAGGACATTCTAATCACAGGCCAGAAATATGCCAGTGGTCAGGGGCATTTCAGCCACAAGGAGACTGTGATGCCCCATTCTCCCAAACTGAGAATCAGCGTGTTGGTCACCAGTGTTTTATACCAGTGTCGTGTCTTGGAACTTTAAACAAGCCATCCCTATTTTGAAAACATTACTGAACTGTTCCATCACGACCATTTTCCATGCTTTTATTGACTACCCATCACTAATACGTGTTGGCTGAATGGATCTAGTCATTTCATTTACCTTAGGATCTGAATGAAACGTTCGTCTTCCTGGGCTCTCCATCAGGCACACAGTTTTAAAGCCATCGATGGCATTTTACGGTGTTTTGAGTTGTTCTTGGACAAAGCATGGCAGAATGTGCGTGGTTTATAATACAGTACATGTCTAATAATAGTTTCCATTGTAGAATGTTTTAAGATAACTTGAATAAATCGGATCTTATTAACAGATAAAAAAAATAAAATAAAATTTGCATGCCAGTTCGATGAATTATCTTTTGAATAATCAATGTTGAGATTTTGGGGCTAGGGTTTGGGTTTTTGTTTTTTTTTTTTTGCGCTTTTTGGAGGGCAATTGGGGTTAAGTGAATTGCCCAAGGTCACATGGCTAGTTTTTGTGTTAAGTGTCTGAGGTCAGATTTTTTTTTAACTCAGGTCCTCCTGACTCCAGGGCTGGTGCTCTATTCACTGTGCCACCTAGCCGCCCTGGGGCTAGTTATTTTTTTATGGCTTCAGTTACCTTCCCCTACCTATTTCCTAGTGTTCATTGAAATGAACTTGTGTTTATTTTTAATATGAAAACTATCTTTATTCAAAACCCTTTCATATCTACCATGTTGGTTTGGTTGTTATCCTTTGTTCTCAAAGAGGACCAAAATGATATCACTATGCTAAAAGTCAAGTTTCAATGTGTCTGACTATGGCTGATCAGACCAATATGAGCTCGGAATGCTCTACCATAGGTCAGGCACAAATAGTCTGCATGAACATTTGGGGTGGATTCTCCAAATTTGCACATCCTGCATTTCCTTTGAGTTATTTCAATCCAGCTTTACTCATTGTACACAGCACCTTCTCTGATGTGGGCACACCATGCTGGGCGGTTCTGTGCCACTGTCTCCCCTGTCACACAATCAATTCCAAAGTTCTTGAGAGAGACTTTGAGTGTCCTTGTACTACTTCTTTTGTCCAGCATGTGAGTGCTTGCCCTGTGTAAGTTCTCTATAAAATAGTCTTTTTCACATGCTTATGTCTTGCATTTGAACAACGCAGCCAACCCATTGGAGTTGTCCTCTCTGAAACAGAGTTTGAATGCTCTGCTCGGCAGTTTAATCTGAGTAAGGACCTCAGTGTCTGGTACCTTATCCTGCCAGGTGATCTTCAGGATCTTCCTAAGACAATTCAAAAGGAAGCTATTCATTTACCTGGCATAGTGCTGGTAGACTGTCCAGGTTTCACAGGCATCAACTGCCCGGGTTGTAGATAACAGACAATGCTCTCATGCCTTCCCAGTCACCAATGGAGTGCAACAAGGCTGTGTGCTTGCTCCCATGCTTTTCAGAATGATGTTTTCAGCCATGTTGTCAAATGTTTTTAATGAGGATGAACACAGCATCAAGGTCAGCTACCTCACTGATGGTAAATTCTTCAACTTGAAAAAGCTACAAGCCAAGACCAAAGTGGAGGGAGTCTTGGTGCAGGATTTTCTGCTTGCAGCTGATTGTGCTCTCAGTACAGCCTCTGAAGCTGAGATGCACCAAAGTATGGATCAATTCTCTGCTGCTTGTGCTAATTTTGACCTAACAATGAACATCAAGAAAACACAGATACTCCCTCAGCTACCACCACACCATCCACATGTGGAACCATCAGTTACAGCAAATGGAGTTTTGAATGTACTTTGTTAGTGTACTTTCCAGGGTTATACACATTGGTAATGAGTTTGACACACACATTACCAGAGCTAGCTCAGTGTTCGGGAAGCTCCGAAGGAAAGTATGGGAGAGAAGAAGTATTAGACTGACTGAACTGAAGGTGCCGCTGTGCTGACCTTGTCTACCATGTACTTTAATTTTATTTTTAAGCAATCGGGGTTAAGTAACTTGCTCAAGGTTACACAGCCAGTTATTTCTGGGTGTGGTGCTGAGTGTTTGAGCCCGGGATTCGATCTCCAGGTCATCCCAACACTGGGGCTGTTGCTCTTACTCACTGAGCCACCTGGCCGCCCCATCATGTACTTTAATTTTAATAACATACATATGAATTAGGCAGGGTAAGTAGAAGCACTGATATTTTACAGATATTAACATTTTCTCCTTTACTTTCTGGTTTGTTTGTTTGTTTTTGCCTTTTGGAGGGCAATTGGGGTTAAGTAACTTGCCCAAGGTTACATGGCTAGTTTTTCTTTGTGTGCGTGTGTTAAGTGTCTGAGTCCAGATCCAAATTCAGGTCCTCCTGACTCTGGGCCAGCGCTTTATTCACTGCACCACCTAGCGGCCCCTCTATCACTTTCTTAAGTCTAGATATAGCCAACAAAACAATATAGTCCTCATTTATAATATTTATTGATTTCCAGGTTGTAAAAATGCTTACATTGAGAATTTAACAATCAGCTCTCCTACAACCAACATGAACTGGCTCCAGCACACCCCTGCACTAGTACCTGAAACTCAATGTGTTCAAAGCCATGTTCATCATATTTTTCCCGAAACCCTCTCTTTCTCCCAAATTCCCTGTGTCTATTGAGGGCACACAGTGCTTCCAGTACCCCTGGTTCAATGTTTAGATATTCTTTTAGACTCTTCCTTCTCTCTCATTTCCCCATAACCAAGCACAGGTCAAGGCCAGTACTTCCATATCATCTCCCAGTAGAATGTAACCCTGAAGGCTAGGACTGTTCCATTTTTCTTTGTTTTAAAAATACCTTAATGAAACTTCCAGCTCCTTGGTACTCCCTGCCCTCCGGACCCTCCCTCCTTAGGTCTGGAGAGGGTGAAGGGTAGATATCTGAGAGGTCCTCCCAGAGCCTGTATTTAAGGCGGGGCCCCAAGGCGCACATATCATTTCCCAGCTGGCTGCGGGACTTCATCATCTCCCTGTGCTGGCCACCTGCCTTTTCCCCACCTTTTCACCTTCTGTTTATGTGCTGCTTTTCCTGTTCAATTCAAAGCTCCTTGGGGGCAGGGGTTCTTTTGCCTTTCTCCGTTGTCCCAACTCTTAGATCAATGTCTGGCATATGGTAAGCACGTAATAAATATTTGTTGACTGGCCGATAATTTTTGTTGAATTGAATTGAATCGAACTGAATCTTGCCCTCCCCTTCTGGGGCTATGATCCTAGTTCAAGCCCACATCACCTTTCATATTTTTGGTTTTGTTTTTCATTTCTTCATTTTAATTTTTTAAAACTTTTATTAATTTATTTTTCTAATTTATTTATTTATTTTTAGTTTTCAACATTCATTTCCATAAGATTTTGAGTTACAAATTTCTCTCCCCATCTCTCCCCTACCCTCTACCCCAAAATAGTGAGCCTACTGAATACCCCTTCCCTCACTCTTTTCTTTCTTCTATCTTCCTTATATCCTTATATGCTTATATCCCCTGCCCCCAACTTTCTAGTAGGGCAAGATGGATTTCTATACTCCAGTGCCTGTATATCTTATTTCCCAGTTGCATGTTAACATGCATTAACATTTGTTTTTTGAAACTTTGAGTTCTAGAATCTTTCCCTTCTTCGCTCCTCACCCCCCCACTGGGAAGACAAGCAGTTCAACATAGGCTGTACATGTGTAGTTACGCAAAACATTTCCATAGTAGTTACACTGTGAAAGACTAACTATATTTCCCTCCATTCTATCCCACCCCCAACTTACTCTATTTTCTCCTTTGACCCTGTCCTTTTTCAAAAGTGTGTGCTTCTAACTACCCTCCCCCCACCCAATCTGCCCTCCCTTCTCTCATACCCACCCCATTCCCTTCCCCCTACTTTCTTGTAGGGTAAGATACACAATTGAGTGTATATATTATTCCCTCCTTAAGCCAAATTCAATGAGAATAAGGTTGACCCATTCCCTTTCACCTTCCTGCTCTTCCCCTCCATTGTAACAGTGTTCTCTTGCCTCTTTTATATGAGATAATTTACCCTAATCTATCTCTCCCTTTCTCCTTCTCCCAATATATTCCTCTCTCACCTCTTGATTTTATTTTTTAGATATCATCCCTTCATATTCAATCCATCTTGTGCCTTTTGTATATGTATACATGTACGCACATATGCACACACTCATATTTATACATACATACACCTTCCTATACATACATATATATGTATACATATACATATGTATACATATATACTTATATATTCCATTCAACTATGGGATTCCCATTTGGCTATTAGCTTATCTAATACAATTGTCACACAGCTGCCAAAATAATCTTTCTAAAAAATAGGTCTAACCAAGTCACTGCTCACCTCAAAAGTCTTTGGTGGCTCACTATTGCCCATGAGATAAAACATAAAATCCTCAGCTGGGTCTCCACAATCTGGCTTTACCCTACCTTTCCAACCTTGGTTAATACTGTGTAATCTCCTTCCAGATCACATCTGACTTCTACAAATTACTTCCCACTACCATCTTGTACTCTCCCATCTCTGCATTTTTTTTTTGAAAGATGTACTCCATGCCTGGGGTTCACTTGCTTATTAATTCTGCCTTTTTCAATATCTCTCTTCCTTCAAGTTTTGACTTTGATATGATCTTCTCTGAATATTTTTCCTTAATCTGCCAGTTAAAAAACGTTTCTTACATTTTCCTGGAACATTTTGCTTGATTTCTCCTTTGCCCTCATGAATGGGAATTTATATTTACTTATATGTTCATATCTTATCCTTCTACTCCCAGGAGAATGTAAACTCCTTGAGGGTAGGGAGTAAGTAATTTTTATCCTTCTATTCCCAAAACCTCACAATGTGCCTTACACATGGTAGATATTTGTTGAATTGAATTGTAACTTTTGTATGTCATATGCATGATAAAATGCCAGTTAAGTAGCACAGATAGCAAGTATTTTGATGCTGTAAGTTCAAAAGAAGAAAAGGTTAGTCTGGTTGCAATGGTCTGGAAACTCTTAATAGAGGAGTTGGCTATGAAGTTAATTTCTATCTTTATCTTTAAGAGGAAATAACACATCTACCTTCCTAATCCCCAGCATTCCAGAGAATGAATGAAGAATAGTCATTATGTGAGGAAGACACTTTGATCTCCTTGCATGAAAGGGAGACAGTACCTAGATGGTACCAACAAATGAACATGGCAGGTCACCTGGAGATGGCTATCCCAGGTGTAAGTTGCTTTGTAGGTCTTTATCTAATCAAAACCATAGATGACAAACCCCTACATATATGTTTAATGTGATCAGTCAGAGGACACAACTAATTCCAACCCAAAGGCAATTAATGAAATGACATAGTAAGAAAAGTCACAATAAAATATATCCTCTCATAAGGGACACACACCCTCCCCCAAATTCACACAGCATTCCTGGGAAAAATAGACACCCATACAGAACATGTCAAGAGAAGCACACATGTAGCAACCATGTGTGGACAAGGCATATGGATGGAGGCCTGCACACTCAGGGAATTCATGTGGCCAGGACACACACATGGAAGGGTAACTCCTGCTTGGGACGGCATGGGGTCACTGATGTCTTTAATGGTATCCTCATCCTACTTTCCAGAGGCCTGCTCCCCCATGGTTTCTGCTGTCAGTCACTCCCCAAATGCTGCTGGCTACCAGACACAAGGAACAGCCCTGTGGAAATGTGCCTGTGGAGATTCTCTGCTTCCTGCTTCCAGCTCTAGCTGCAGACTTTTAGCGACCTCATGAGAACAGAGGACTGTTATTCTCATCTAGTTCAAAGTCCAAAGGTCTTTTAAACAGCTCTTTTAGAAAAGCAACCACCATGGCAACAGATTAGCAGCAAGGAGAAGAGAAAACTCCTTTTTTTTTGTCCTTCAGGGTCTTGGGTATGAGGTGTCTCATCTCCAGGAGATACTCAGCCCTAGTTACAAATCCTTTTAGAACAAATACCATAGATATTCCTGGCTAAAAAAGCTAGTACATTCAGCTTCCTTCTGACTTTTTTTTTTTAGCAAAGCTTCTTGGTCTCTGGACTTAAAGTCTCTGTGGGCAGCTTCATTCTGGCAAGCATCTCTTGTACCTCCTGATTTGAATCTCTGAAGGCCAGTCTCTACCCTCTTATTATCCATGTGAACGTACTATCAAATAACTACCAAATAACTCTGAGGTTCAAGGTTCCCCAGCTTTTCAACTCTAAGCCTTTTCTTTTCTCTTATACTGATAATTAGGTAGGGAAAAGATTTCAGAAAGAAAGTGGCCTAGCCACATTCCTGGCCTTGCATATGTAGACAGAGCCAGCAAAGCTAGAAAAAGGCTTAGATCTCATTATATATCAATCTCAAAAATGCAAATAGAGCTTGACATCACTTTAAAGCACTACAATTGAGGCAAAGACCTAAATCCAGCACCAACCATCTCTGAGTCTGGAAAATATGAGGCAAAATCAGGTACCCACTGAGTAAATAGGGGCAGTAAAGGACAGAGAAGGGAATTCTGGGTAGAGCTTGGTTTAACTGAGTTTAAGGTTAAGAACTTCACTGGCTAACAAGTTTTCAATCTAAAAATTATGAAGGAACCCCTCCCTGCTCTCAGAATTTTGAAAGACTATGAATGAGTAAATAAATGAATGAGAATGAATGAATGAATGAATATCATTTAATACTTCAAGGTAACAAGTACTATGCTAAACACTGGGGGTATTAATAGAAAAGGGAAACAGCCCCTGCTTTCAAGAAGTTCACCTTCCAAATGAGGAAGACAGCACATAGAGGAGAGTTCAGCTGCAGAGTGAAAGGCCTAGTCATCCTTTGGGTTCGGTAGCAGGATGGATAGCAAGGCCTAGAAGAGTCCTGAGATTGTATCAGCAGGTCATGTGGTGATGCCCAGAAGTCTGAGAGTGGGGAGGGTCCTCAGTGGCCATGTACTACAATACACACAGGAAACCAATCCACTCTCCCCACCCCCACCCCCCTAACATACCCAACAAATAGTCATAGAGCCTCTGGTTGAAGATTTTTAAGGAGAGAGAACCCACCACTTCTTAAGGAAAGTTATTTTGAGTATTAAAAATATCATTTTAGGGGACAGCTAGGTGGCACAGTGAATAGAGCACTGGCCCTGGAGACAGGAGGACCTGAGTTCAAATCCAGCCTCAGACACTTAACACAAAACTAGCTGTGTGACCTTGGGCAAGTCACTTAACCCCAATTGCCCTACCTTCCCCCCTCCAAAAAAAAATACCCATTTTAAATACAAAGGACCTATGAAGGAGGACTTAATCTGTATCCAGAGAAAGAACTGATAAATAGAAGTGTGTATAGAATGATTTTGTACACACACACACATATTTGTGTCTAAAGGTAGCCATTCCTAGGGCAGGGGAGTGAAAAAAAAAAGAAAAAAGAAAGTTACATGATAACTTTATTACATATTTAAAAGAAATAGCAAGTTATATATAATAGATTTGTAGTTTCAAAAGCAATCATCTTTTACTTATTCTACTATGTTATGGAAATGCTTGTTTTATTTCTTAAGTTTAGATAATTTTTTTTAAGGGAAGCTACTTCACTTTTGGACATTTCTAACTGTGAGACAGCTTTCTAATATCAAGCCTAAATTTCTCTGATTACATCCTCCTCCCACTGCTCCTGCCTCTTCCCACTGCATCAAAAAAGAACAAATCTCATCTGTCTGCCACACGAATCCTTCAAATTCTTGAACACATCTATCATTTTCCCCTCTGTGTCTTCTCTTCTCCAGTCTAAATATCTGTAATTCCTTCAGGTAGTCTTCATATGACATGGTCTCAAAGTCCTTCACCATCCTGGTTGCCCTTCTATGGATGCTCTCTAAATTAATAAATATCTTCCTTAAACCACATTACCCAGAGTTGAATTTCATACTGCAGATGAAGTCTGATGAGGGCAGAGTCCAATGGGATTTTCACCTTCTTCTCCCTGGAAGTTATGCCCTTCTTAATGCACCCCAAGGT
This sequence comes from Petaurus breviceps papuanus, assembly GCF_028583685.1. Taxonomy (NCBI): domain Eukaryota; kingdom Metazoa; phylum Chordata; class Mammalia; order Diprotodontia; family Petauridae; genus Petaurus; species Petaurus breviceps. Next base: position 103,327,411 of record NW_027186304.1, read on the forward strand.
CACATCAGACTATTTGGCTTCTACATCATTTTACTGGCACGTACTGAGTTGGCAGACCACCAAGAACCTGCAGATCTTTTCCAGAATGACTGTCATCTGATCATGCCTCCTCCATTTTATAGTCAGGAAATTCATTTTTTTGTACCCAAGTAAAAGATTTTACATTTATCTTTATTGAATCTCACCTTATTAGATTCAGCCCAATGCTCCAGCCTGTCAAGATCCTTTTAGATCTTGTCTCTGTCATCTAGTGTGTTAGCCATCCCTCTCAGCTCTGTGCCATCTGCAGATCTGATGTATTTATCCCAGCCACTGATAAAAATGTGAAACAGCTGGGTTTACACTCCAAGGAAGCCATCAGAAAGAATCCCTTTATATGCCAGAGTGTTTGTAGTACCATTTTTTATGATAGCAAAGAACTGGAAACAAAGTCATTGCCCATTGATGGGAAAATAGCTAAATGAATTGTGGTGATTGTAATGAAATGTGATAGAATATTGCTATTCTGTAAATAGAGCCAAGAAAATAATATACACAATGACAATTGCAATCTAAGTGGAAAGAACAATCACATATACACAAAGTCAGAAATGACTATGACTCACAAACTATTCCTGAGGCACTGGGAGGATGGTGCTGCCTCCTATAAGAATAGAGAAAATAGGGGGCGCAGGGGGAGTTTAAGGGGCAAGATAATAAATTCTATCTTGGACATATTGAGTTTAAGATGTCTACTGAACATCTAGTTTGAGATGTAAAAATAGTTGGAGATGCAAGATTGAAAATTAGCAGAGAGATTGGTCAGGAAAAGCAGATTTGAGAATTGTCTGCATAGAGATGGTAATTAAATCTATGGGAGCTGATGAGATGACCAAGGGAAATAATATAAAGGGAGAAGAGAAGAGGGTCCAGGACAGAACCCTGAGGGATACCTGTCATAAAGGGCATGATCTGGAGAAAGATCCAGCAAAGGAGATAGAAGTCATCAGATAGGTGGGAGGAAGACCAGGAGAGAATGATGTCCCAAAAATGTGTCAAGGAGGAGAGAGTGATGAACAGGTTCAAAAGCTGCAGAGAAGTCAAAGAAAATAAGGAATAAGAAAAGGCCATCGGATTTGACAAATAAGAGATCATTAGTAACTTTGGAGGGAGTCATTTCCATGGAATGATTAAGATTGGAAGTCAAATTGGAAGGGGTTAAAAAGAGAGTGAGATGATAGAAAGAGGAGGCATCCATTGTAGATGACTTTTTGAGTAGTTTAGCTACAAAGGGCAGAAGAGATATAAGACTAGATAGTTAGCAGGGATGGAAAAATCAAATGAGGGGCTTTTCACAATAGGAGAGACATGGACACATTTATAGGCAGTAGGAAATGAGCCATTAGAGAGGAAGAGATTGAAGATAAGTGAAAGAATGAGGATGACAGAGAAGACAATCTGTTGGAGGAGCCAGGTTGGAATGGGATTGCTTAAACAAGTATGGGGTTAGCCTTGATAATGAGTTAGGCCACTTCATCATGTGAGACAGAGGTAAAAGAGGATGTAGTGACAGAAGACTTCCAAGTGATAGGAGATGAGGCGGGTGGGGGGGAGGGGACAAGGATGGAGTTCCTAGTGAATGGTTTCAATTTTTTTCTATAAAATATAAGGCAAGGTCCTCAGTTGAGAGAATTGGGAGAAAGGGAGCCATGGGAGGCTTGAGGATGGATGAAAAAGTTACATCAATTATCATCACTCCATCTACTCCAAGGAAATGTCCTATTCCTTCTTTGATACTGTTTTTCTCTTAATACAGCTTAAAAAAAATCAGTCTTTTTTGTTGTCCTTAGCTTTCTTCCCCAGCCTCAGCTCATTTTGATCTTTAGCATTCCTGACACTCTTTTTACAGAATTATATCACATTTTTATATTTCTTCTCTGTTACCTAGACTAGCTTCCATCTTCTGTAAATTTCTCTTTTTTTTTAATCCAAATTGATTTCTTCAGGCCAATTTTCCTTCATCATTGTGATTGTATACTTTTGTTTCTTCAGAATTTCATTCTTAAGAATATTGCTTCCCTCTTAGACAAACATCCTCTGAAGCATTGGACTCTATGAGATCCTACCTATCTTTCCTCTGAACCCTTTGAAATCTCTCCTAAAATATAGGCTATATGTCAGACTATGCCTAGATTTCCTCTACTTTATCAGAAATTCTAAAATGGACTGGTCACTTCTCCCCACCCCAGGATTTCATCACTTCCACCCCCAGCAATATATTTGTGAGAATACAATTCAGAAAAGAATCTTCCCTTGCTGGTTCCTCCACTCTTTAGAAGGATGAAATTATCACAAATACAAGTCAAAAAGTTATTGACTGTTCTGCTCTTTTTTTTTCTTTCAAGAGAGAAAGATCCAGAAGATGTCTGCATGGCTGAAGTCTCCCATCCCCACTGTATCATACCTCTGTGTCAGACTTTTGATCTATTTCCCAAACTCCTTAACTATTTCTTCTTTCTGTCCAGGTGGCTATATTTCTACTCCAGTTACAGAGTTATAGGACCATAAGAACATAGATCTGTAAATGTAGAACTTTCTCCCTCTTTTGACCTTTACCCCCAAACTTTTTATTGTATTTCCTTGCTCTGGGTTCTTGGATTCCTTCACACATTGGTAATTCCCAGCTCTTTCAAGTGATATGAGTGGCTAGGATAGCTCTTTGTTCCTAAGGGGAAGAGGAAGGGAGTAGGGAATGGCAGAGGGACCACAGCCATGACCAGAGGGACAGTGGGCAATAGACATGAAGGTGTAGTAAGGCAAAAGGATTATGGGTTCCCTCCAAAAAGAGTGGGAGTAGAGAATAATATTTAGTTGGAAGAAGGAAAAGGAAAGGAGGTCTTGGTAGGAAGAATGAGAGGAAAGTTTTCCCATGAGACCTGCTCCACCTGGGCCCTAGAGTGTCTGGTATAATCTTGGTGGGAAGAGGGCTGATGTGGGGGAAGGGAGTCTTCTCGTGAGACCTATTCCTCCAGGGCCTTCTGGACTCTAAGGGCATAGGACATTCGACTTGTGACATACTTGAGAAAGCTCAGCATTTTAATAAATTACTAAGTTCTAACAGGAATTCTACTTGATCACTAGCCCAACCTAATTAAGTAAAGTTTTAACAACAAAATATTTTAGCTTACTTAACTATTTTCATTTAATCACTCGTTCATAAGGTGACCGTGAGAATATCCTCCCTTGAGAGATGAAGAATTTAATTTATTAAGCTTTTCACAAATGATGCAATCATGAGATTCACAGTTTGCTCTGTTCTTCAGTGGGGATTTGATAGAGCTTTTGTTTATATTGAATGCTGAATTGTAGCCAGTCTGTGAAGCAAATGCTTGCTTGTTATACAGTGTTATGGAGCATTAGTCAATCAGTCAGTCCTTCAGTATGCATCTATTAAGTGCCTTCTATGTGTCAAGTACTATGCTACGTGCTGGGGAGACAAAGAAAGGCAGAAGATTGTCCCTTCCCTCCAGGAGTTCCCAGTCTCATGTGGGAGATGGCATGCAAACAACTGTGTACAAACTATATCCAGGAGAAATAGGAAATAATTAACCGAGGAAAGGCTCTAGAATTAAGAGGCTCCCTGTAGAAGGTGATATTTTAATTGGGACTTGAAGGAAGCCGGTGAAGCCAGTAGGTGAAGGCGAGGAGGGAGAACATGTAAGGCCAGGGAAACAGCCAGTAAAAATGCCCAAAACCAAGAGATGCAGTGTCTTGTTGAAGGACCATTGAGGAGGCCAGTGTCACTGTCCTGGGGGTGACAGGTGGAGTATAAGGTATAAGAAGACTGGAAAGATGGGAGGGGCAGCATATGAAAGGTTTTTTTTTTTCTTTTTTTGAAGCAATCGGGGTTAAGTAACTTGCTCAAGGTTACACTGCCAGTTATTATTATTTTTGTGTGGGTGCCAAGTATCTGAGGCCAGAACCGATCCCAAGTTTCCCGACACTGGGGCCGGAGCTCTTACTCACTGCGCCACCTGGCCACCCCATTTTTTTGTGTGTTTTTTTGTTTTGTGAAGGTAGGGCAATTGGGGTTAAGTGACTTGCTCAATGTCACACGACTAGTTTTTGTGTTAAGTATCTGAGGTCAGATTTGAACTGAGGTCCTACCTGTGCTCTATTTACTGTGCCACCTAGCCTCCCCTTATGAAAGGTTTTGAATGTCAAACTTGATTGTGGAGATAATAGGGGATCACTAGAATTTTTTAAGTAGGGTGGTGACGTGGTCAGACCTGTGCTTCAGGAAAATTACTTTGGTGGCTGAATGGAGAATAGACTGGAGTGGGAAGGGACTCATGGCAGCCAGACCAACCAGCAGGTTATTTTTTTTTTTAAAGCAATTGGGGTTAAGTAACTTGCTCAAGGTTACACGGCCAGTTATTATCTCTGGGTGTGGTGCTGAGTATCTGAGCCCGGATTTGATCCAGGTCATCCCAACTCTGGAGCCGGTGCTCTTACTCGATGAGCCACCTGGCCGCCCCTAAGCAATTTGGGTTAAGTAACTTGCTCAAGGTTACACGGCCAGGTGTTTCTGGGTGGGTGCTAAGTGTCTGAGTCCGGTATTCGATCTCCAGGTGTTCTCAACACTGGAGCCGGTGCTCTTACTCGCTGTGCTACCTGGCCGCCCCGACCAGCAGGTTATTTCGACAGTCCAGGTGTGAGGTAATGAGGGCCTGTCCTACAGTGGTGGCTGTGTCAGACAAAAGAAGGGAGTGTACAAGAGGCGTTAAAAAGGTAAAATTGACAGGATTTAGCAAGAGATTGTATATGGAAGCTAAGAGCAGGATGACCCCTAGATCATGAGCCTAAGTGACTGAGAGGATGGTGATATCCTTAATAGCAGTATGGAAGTTAGGAAGAAGGGATGGTTCGAGGAGAAAGGTAATGGTTTAATTTTGGACGTGTTGAATTAAAGATGTTGTCGGGGTCCCCATGCCAAGACACACCCCCCTTTTTTCACTCCTCTCTTTTTGCTATTTGGAGACACCCTGTTTTCCAGAGCTAAGGCCCAGCAAGCAAGCTATGCCCAGAGCTTGGCATAACAACAATCCTTTGCACTCATCCTCCAGATGAGCTCAACCACAGTTAAATCCCAGAATTGTTTCACATGAGCACCAGGTGATCCCTGAGCTTGGACAAACATCTGCAGGAGCCATGTTCCAGTCATGAAGCCCTGCTATGAATTAGACATGTCTCACTGTTGCTGTTACCCCTTCATTGAATGACTACAGCTCACTGCATGTTTCTTTGTCTAGCTATTGCTATATGTACCAAGGTTTGGCCTTGCTGTAGTGGTCTGCTCAGTCTCAGAGCAAACCCCAACATGTGTGTCTAATTTCTGTCCTCCCACAGAATAAAGAAAGATTTTTTGCTCATAGCCACTGTCAGTTCTAGGATTTGATTTGATTTTTCAGAGTTAACAGTTGAGGTATTACATCTGTGAGCTCCTTGGTATCTTTTTCAGAGTTAACAGCTGTTATTTATTTTCAGAATTTATTTTCATTTATTTTCAGAATTTATTTCCTGAATTTTGTTTAATTTATATTTCAAAGTTGATGATGTCTAGGTGGACACAGAATTTGAGGTGTCCAGTAGGTAGTTGGAGATGCAAGTCTGGAGGTTAGGAGAGAAGTTAGGACTGGATAAGTAGATTTGAGAATCATCAGCATAGAGATGAAAAGTGAATCCATGAAAACTGATATCACCAAGTGAAGTAATATAGAAAAATAAGAAAAATGGGCCCAGGACAGGGCTTTGGGGGCACTCACACTTAATAGACATAACCCAGATGAAGATCCAGCAAAGGAAATAAGAAAAAGCAGTTAGAAAGTAGGAGAAACAGGAGAGAGTAAGGTGCTGAAAACCTAGAGAGAACAGAGTATCAAGGAAAAGAAGAGCAAACTCAAAAATGGTAAAAGTTGCAGAGAGTCCAAGAAGAATGAGGATTGAAAAAGGCCATCATGTTTGGCCATAAGAAATTCTTTGTAACTGCAGAGAGGGCAGTTTCAGTTGAATGATGAGGTGGGTACCTGATTCTGGAGGCTTAAGAAGAGACCAAGAGGAGAGGAAGTAGAGGCACCTATCCTACACAGCCTACTCAAGGAGTTCAGGTGCAAGAGGCAGAAGAAATATGGAATGACAGCAGAGAGGGAAGGATCAAATGAGGGAGACGCAGTCATGTTTCTAGCAGCAGACCCGGAGAGATGGAAGATAAGTGAGAGAGTGGAGGTGATAGAAAAGGCAGTCTCCAAAGGAGATGGGATGGAATAGGATCACGTATGCAGGTTGGCCTTGGCAAGGAGCAGAGTCACCCCTCCATGTGAGACAGGGGTGACGGAAAAGATTGTGATAGAAAGTATATGAGTGATGTGAGAGAGAGGGGTGAGGAGGGGGCTCTCAACAAATGGCCTCAATTTTTTCAATAAGATATGAGACAAGGTTCCTAGATGAAAGGGTGAGTGGGAAGGGAAACCATCATAGGTTTGAGGAGGGATGAAAAAGCTTGGAAGAGCTCCTGTGGAAAGTGGGAGAGTGAACTAACTGATTAGGGAGGTATAGACGGATTCCCATCTACAGCAATGAGGTCCCAGTTGGGGTTATGTAAAATAAATTTGTGGTGGACCCAGTGAGAATGTTTACATGATTTTCTCCACTTTCCTTCAGCAGTACTTGTTTAGAAACAAAGGCAGTAGATGGTAGGGGTGATAGAAAGATGAAGTTTGGCGAGGCATGATCTGTAATATGTAATAAGGAGACTAGGAGCTCAAGAGGAAAAAATGGTTTAGAGTTGAACTGGTTCACCAAGGGGTCAAGATGGGAAAAGGAGGAGAGTATGGCTAGGGCAGGGATGATGGCCTGGGACAGATCTAAGTGGTTGAGGGATTGGAGGAGCAGTGATGATGAAGAGCAGGGTGTGGTATGGGAAAGCAGATGGAGACAGAAAGCCAATAGGTTGTTATTAGGTAAGGGAATTTCAGAATTCTTTTTTTTTTTTGGAGGGCAGTTGGGTTTAAGTAACTTGCCCAAGGTCACACGACTAGGTTTTTTTTTGTTTGTGTGTGTTAAGTGTCTGAGGTCGGATCCGGACTCAGGTCCTCCTGACTCCAGGACCAGCACTCTACTCACTGCGCCACCTAGCCACCCCTGAATTTCAGAACTCTTGAATATGTAGGTGATACATTTGTGGGTGATGGCAAGATCCAGGGCATGATCATCTTTATGTAGCTGAGGTGGGATGGAACAGTGCTGTTCTTGTGCAGTCATTTCAGCCGTGTTTGATTCTTCATGACCCCATTTGGTGTTTTCTTGGCAAAGATCCTGGAATAATTTGTCATTACTTTCTCTAGGATGGAAAAGTAGGTCATGGGAAATGAGGTTGAGGAACTAGAAGTTTAGGGTATTGAGGGAGTATTAATATACATGTTGACATCCCCTAGTATGAAAGTAGGATTTGGGGAAGAGAGAAAGATATTGTGTACCGGGTCCTGATCTCTTTGAGAAAAAAAGGGAAGTGTCCTGAAGGTCTGTAGAAAACAGATATCAGAATTTTGATTGAGGTGTGGAGAAGGGTAAATATAGATGAAATGGACCTCAATGCAGGTGATGTCATAGAGTGATAGTGGTAGGGAGAGAGCCTTGAAGTAGCAATGGTATTCCATCTCCCCTGGAGAGACGGAAATGGCAAACCATTCCAGAATCTTTGCCAAGAAAACCCCAAACAAGGTCACCAAGAGTTGGACACAACTGAAAAATGACTGAACAGCAAACTTTGCATTGGGGGAAATGAGTGAAAGTGCAACCAGAACTGAAAAGAGTGGCCAGGGAGGCTGTGTCTAACATTAGGAGAGAGCAGGGCTTCAGTGAGAGTCAGAAGATGGACGAAGGGTGAGAGGAATGCTTCAGGAATGAGAGGAATGATTCACTGTACCCCTTATTTTATTCCAACACTATTAATCAGTAGGGGTAGTGAGTATATTTGCCTATTGATATACATTTAGTCAGTCTAGTCTTTCTTATAATAATAGACCACAAGCTTTAAACTACAAGATTGTGAGAACTTTCTTGTTATGAAGTTCATTTGCCTAATCATAGGAAGCTAACTAGAGGGCCTCCACCCTTGCTTTTCCTTGTTGTGGTGACCAAACCCAGCATGGCAGAGGTGACTCAATGACATGGAAAATCCCTCAACTAGTTTTGTTGCTCTCCCATCACTTGTCATCCCTCCATTGCCCAACATGGAGAAATGTCCATGAGCACTTGACCAACAAGTGGCCCTGTTGACTTGCCCATAGCCTGCCTGTCTACTGGACCATTGGCCCATATGGATGTTTTGATATCTGTTTATTAGCTCAGCCCATGGATCTGCTTCTCAGCTTAGTAGGAACTCCTGAAAAGACAAGATAAATCTGTCAAGGTCTGTTCATTGGCTCAGTAGGAAGATCAAGATAAAGGTTTGTCAACAAATGGGATTCTCTATTTTATGTAGATCCTTCTGGATGACACCCTCTCCCCACATCTCAGCAATGAAAATCTGGTAAGATGGAATGGGACTTCTCTTCCCATGCGAAGCTAGAAAAAAGGCAAGAGATGAACAAATACAATAGTGAGGCACCAACCCATCTGCACCACAATTCCAAGAGAGACTCAAGATTAGGCAGGAGATACAAGTAATATGAAGGAAGTGTAGACTCCATGAAGGACAAAAAGACTCCCAGAGTCAGAAGTCATAAAATATCCCTTGACCTCACGTGTTCCCTACATGTGTGCCTTGTGCTTTCAATTTGAATCTACTTTCCAAAGGGATTATGTATGCACACCCCTGGTTTGGGGAATATTTTGTGATTTCTATCTTTCTCAGTAAATATTCCTTTTGAAAAAATTGAGGTTAGCTGGTTGATTACTAAATTTTTTTTTTGCTTTTTGGAGGGCAGTTGGGGTTAAGTGACTTGCCCAAGGTCACATGGCTATTTTTTGTGTTAAATGTCTGAGGCCAGATCTGAACCCAGGTCCTCCTGACTCCAGGGCCGGTGCTCTATTCACTGTGCCACCTAGCCACCTTGGTTGATTACTATTGAAAAGCATATTAGAGAGGAGCTCATCAGCAACAGTACCAGAAACTCTGTCCACTCAGGGTTACCCCTAAACTCTGAAGAGAGAGGTAGTCATTGCCCTTTGGGAACCTAGCCCGTTTCATTTGGAAGAGTGAACACAGAGGAGGTACATTTAGTTTTAATTTTACACTGTATAATTCAATTTACAAATAACACAATTTACACTGTATAATACACAGACAAATTCTAAAGCCTACTTTGTGCAATTGAACTTACCAAACAATGAATTTTCTATGTCATAGGATTGTAGATTAGAGCTCAAAAGGGCCTTAGAGGGCAACTCCCTCATTTTACCATTGTGGAAATCATCTCAGAGAGATGAAAAATTTTGTAAGTGGCAGAGCTGAGATTGCAATCTGGGTTTCCTGATTTAATCTCCCCAAGGTATCAACTTCTTCATCTATAAGATGAAGGGGTTAAATTAGATGGTTTTCATCTTCCAAGTCTAGATTTATCTTCCTATTTGGGGCTTTTTCCATTATATCTTGCCATACGCCTAATTGTAGGTGTTCTGCCTTATACTTAGGATCATAGATTGGAACTACAAAAATACTTGGAGATAATATAGTTCAAACTCCTCATTTAAAAAATGAGGAAACTGAGGACCAGTGAAGTGACTTGCCCAGAGTCTGATTATGAATTTAATGTTCTTCAGATTCAAAGGGCTGTGATCTGTTTTATTAATCTAGAAAAGGCTGGTAAATGTTGACCAGGTCTGAATATGCAGTTCACAACTTTAGGGAATTCAAAAACAGCTTTTAAATGCAAATTTCAAATACATTCTTCAAATGCCATCCTCCAACATCCACCTTGTCATCTAGAGAGAAAAGTAGAGCAGTTTATTGTATTGAACACAAATGATTATCAGGTGAAATATACTTAGTTTCACTAGATGGCACTCTAGCTACATTGATTTCCCAACACCAGGTCTTTCCTGACCACAGATATCAATATTAAAAAAAAAAAAATGTTTTCCCCAATGCCTTTTCTTTTTATGTCAGTTTTTTTCCCCTGAACATACCACACCCTACCCCACTCCCAACAGAGAACTCTTATAACAAAGAAAAGCAGTTAAGCAAAATTGTCTAACAGAGCAACCATGGCTTCAAGAATATGCAAGATTTTGTGCCTTACAGTCCCCACTGTCTCTATTGAGAGAACCGTATATAAGTATGTGATCTCCATGGACATTGCATATCATCTGAGTTAAGTTGAAGTTAAGTCTCAACTTTATTTTCATTATTAAAGTCATATATTTTGGTTTTTTCCTAATTCCGTTTTCTGTTCTGGATTCATTCGTATGTTTTGTCTCATTTCTCTCAGTCTCCCATGTTTACTATTTCTTGCATCACAGTGATATTCCATTACTTTCATATGTCACAATTTGTGCAGCATTTTCCCCATTTGATGGGTATCTAAATTCTTTCCAGGTTTTTGCTGGAAAGTAATTACAAAAGTAATGCTACAAATAGTTTAGTATGTATGACATGTAGTGCTTTATTTAGAAAGTGTTAGAGTGTTCTGGCTTTTGCAAACATTTTTCTTTAAGACGAGTTGGCCTTATGGTATGGGAGTTGAATAGAATTGGTCTTTTGCTTTGGTCTGGATCCCATGGTCTTAGACATTAGAGTAGTCACAAAGTTATGGTGGCACCTTATCAAATTTGTTGTTAATACAGATTTGTAAGGAATAGCAAACACATTGCATCAGGATTCAAAAAGATCTTGATGGGTTGCAGGGTCATATCTAATAAGACAAAATATAATATGTATAGGTATAAAGTTTTATACTTAGGGTCTAGAAATGAAGTGAGGTTAAAATTTATGAGGGAAGAAGGACCAGAGAATGGTTTGTCTGACAAAGATCTGGTGATTTTAGAGTGTGACAAGCCTAATGTAACCTTAGGACGGCCTCAGAGACAGTGTCCAAATGTTCCAGCTATGTCTGGAGTATTGTGTTCATTTCCATACACCACATTTTGGGAAGGTCTTTGATAAGCAGGGGAGGATGGAGAAAAGAGATAGTGAAGGGCCTCAAAATCATGCCTACAAGATTCAGTTAAAGGAATTTCTGGAAGATGAGAATTTACTCTGGAGAAAAGAAGAATGGGTGGGGGAAGTGGGAGAAGAACATGACAGATAATATATGAAAGAGGGATTAAATTTGTTTCCTTTGGTCACAGAAGGCAGAGTGAGGAGCACTGACTGAAATTACAATGAAATAAATTTAGACTTGCTGTTAAAAAAAACTGTAACAACTAGAGTTATGCAAATGACTGCTCCCTCATTAGCGATTCTCAAGTAAAAACTATTTTACTGTTTACTGGATGTGTTGTAGTAGGGATTTGTGATAAGCCATGAGTTAGACTAGATCCCCTCTGAGTTTCCATTTCTTAGATTCTGTAATTCAGTGCTATATTATCTCAAATTATATTGATTTTAAACATGGTTTTGTTTTTAATTATCAGCTCCTTGAGGACAGGGGCCTTATGTACTTATCTCTTTGTAAACCCCCACATAATTTTGTCTCAGGGCCTAACATATAGTAGATGATCATTAAATATATTTTTGGTGATAGAATATAAGCTCCCTGAGGGCAAGGACTGTTTCATTTTTGTCTTTGTATCCCCAGAACTTAGCCCAGTGCCTGGAAAAAAAGGAGGTTCTTAATAAATACTTGGGGACTGATTGATGATCAGCAGCCACAGAAACAGCAATACTCCCCGGTACGCTGCTTTCAGCAAGCAATCACATTGTTTTATTCAAGTATTCCATTTCCCTGATGGTCTTATGTTTGTTTACTACCAGGCATAGAAAAAGGTCTGTTGGTTTCCTTGTTCATTTTTTTCTAGGGAGAAATTTGAAAATAGGGAATGGTATCCCTTCTACTTAGGCAGCATAGGCAGCTCACTGTGCCAGAGAATATGTAGGTTGCCACAAAGTCCCCCAAGTGGAAACCTGCCTCCATCTGTATAAAGAATTTTGATTAGAAGGGATGGGTTTCAGGAAGGCCAGTCATCCAAAGACTAGGTGGGAGACCAGTGAGGAGTAACTTCTTCCAAATGGATATGCCTACTTATGGTTGGCTATAATTACCTTTGATAGTAATCAATATAATGTGAAATTGTCAGTCTTAATTTCCATGCTCCAGTGGGCTGATCTGAGTATAGAGGTTTTTTTCTTCAGTAGACTTCAATAAGAGTTGTGATGTGCAGACATCTATCACAGCAGAAAGAGTAAGATCGTAGTATATAAATCAGGGGTGGGGAACCTGAGACCTTGAGGTCACATGTGGCCCTTTAGGTCCTCAGGTGCAGCCCTTTGACTGAATCCAAACTTCACAGAACAAAGCCCCTTAATAAAAGGATTTGTTCTATAAAACTTAAACTGAGTCAAAAAGCCACACCCAAGCCACATGTGGCCTCAAGGCGTCAGGTTCCCCACTCCTGAATCGGACCTCTAGAGCTGAAAAGGATTGCAGTGATCATCTAGTACAACCCTCTCATTTTACTGATGAGGAAACAGGCCTAGGAAAGGGAAATGCCTTTTTGCCCTAGATTACACAAGTGTCAAAAGAAGGATTTGAACCCAGGGTCCCTAACTCCAGAATGAGTTCACTTTCTTTTATACCACAAGATGAGAATTGTGTCTAAGGGCATCATAATTTACTTTAAACATAATATGGTGCAGAAACTAATGCTCAATAAAGAAAACTAATCTTCTTGAAAAATGAAACATAATTTATTATAAGAAAGGAAAACAATTTGTTTTGTCTAGAGCTTGAGATAGAAAGGGGCTCCAGGGCTCCTTTGCAGGCCTTTTTATTTCATCCCCTCTTAGTGGGTGAAAATATCCTATTTTGTTTTCTCCGATTTCCTCTCTATGATAAGAATTTTAAAAGAGGATGATTAGGGGTGGGGAGGTGGAACGTGAAAAGGGCTTGGGGGGTGGATGAAGTGAATGGTGAAAGAAAGAGAGAAGGGTGTGCCACTCAGGAGCCATGGGACTCTAGGCATCCAGGAGGAGGAAATGCCTTGAGTCCATGTCTTTAAAGAATTTGGTGAAGAAAATGGGGTAGTCTGGTCTGTGGGAAAAAAGACTGAGGAAGCATAATAGCTGTCTTCGAGTATCTGAAGGGTTGTCTTGTGGACAGAGGATTGGATTTGTTCTATTTGGCCCCAGAGAACAGAAGTAGAAAATCAGTAGTTGCAAAGAGACCCTTTAGACTTGATGTCAGGAAAAACTTCCTAGCAATGAGAGCTGTCCAACAGCTGCCTAGAGCAATGATGGATCCCTTCCTCCTTGTAGGTCTTCAAGCAGAGGTTGAACAGCCCTGTCAGGTAGGGATTCTTTTCATTATATGGATTGGTCTGCATGGCTACCAAAGCTCCTTCATACTCTCAAACGCTTATCTGTAAACTTCGGGATTTGGACCTCTCTATTCCCTTCATCTTTGATATTCCTATATATTTCCTCCTACAATAAGACTTGATTTTGACATTGAAAAATAGAGAATATTATGTAAAATCACAAAATAATTGTGCCCTTGCAAATGGCAGGTATAATAGGAAAAAAGCTATAGACATTTAATTTAATAATATTTTTATTGTGAATAGGATAAGGTGAACTCAATACCATACACATGCAGCAAGAAAATGAGATGGAAATTAAAGCTATTTATAATACCCTCAACAGAGGATCCCAGTCACAATGTAACCCATTAGTCAAGGAATCATACTCCTTTTGCCCAGAATTAACAGATGGATCTGTCTTGTGCTAGTAACTTATCAAACTTGACAAATGCTCATTGATTATAAATCCCTACTAAACCCTTCTTTGAATCAATCCCTCAAGTTAGAAAAATTATAATGGTAAAGGGTCAAGAGCCCTGTAATGTTTTGAGTTTTATTCTGCAAAAACCTACCAAGTTCCCCTTCTTTTCCCACCACCATGCCAGACAAGAGTTCAATTCCCAACCCTTTTTCTTCCCAAGCTCAAAAGGTCTTTTAATTTCAAATTGCAAGTGATCACAAGCATTGGAGGGACCTGACATCAGGTGTTCAAAATTTGTTTATTTTTAGTTGGAATCCACTGCTTCCTTTTGGTGGGCACAGCACCAACCAAGTACACTCTAGGAGAGAGTTCACTCTCTGAGTAGGTCTGACCTTCCCATCAGGGCTTACAGTCTAACTCTTGCTGTAACAACAGGCTGCTTTATGCTCCAGCTAGAGCCTATAAGCAAAACTGAAGCAAATGAAAATTTCTGTCAAGATCCAATTTTGCATGGCTTCTGAAGTCTGCCACAGACCTCTGTATCCCAGCCAGCCTTTGCACTGCCCTCTATACTAACATCAGTGAATCACATACACTAAATCTTTCACTCCATCCAAATGTGCACCTAGAACTAGCCTTACCAGAATTTGCTGCATCTGAAAGTTGCATCTGAATTGACCAATGGCAGAAGCTTATCCCAAGTAGGTGATTCCTCTGGAGATTTTTGAGAGTAGTCCCCAAACAAACAATTACCAAATAAATATTTATATCTATATGATGATTTTTTAACTAAAAAATCCACCTTATTCTCTTTTTTGAGAAAAGAGTGAAATAAAAAATAGCTTTAAAAAAATACGGCTATTCTATGTGATGACTGCATATGAAAAGTATTTATTGCTCCCTGCTCCAAAAATATTAATAGCATGCCAAAGTTAGAAAGTAATTCTCTGGTTGCAAAGTTTATAGAAACCTGCACCTGTGTAAAAGTCAGACAGGGTTGATTATATACTGGGTTAAGGAGAACAGAATTTTCCAAAGAAAATGATATTTCGTGTTTTGTTGTGTCTGATGATGTAAATAAATGGATGGTCAGCATTGAATTCATCTTTATGTTGCAGGATTCGAGATCCTGGTACCTCTATAGAATCGCCACCATCTTCTGTTATTTCTAGACAGGCTTTGTGGATGACATTGGACAAAGCCACTCCCTTAGTCTCTGAGAGCCCTGAGAAATCACTTGTACTTTCATCAAAGACGTTTTTCATTCCAAGGCTTTCCAGATCTGTTTTAGGGTCAATAATTTTTTCCACCTTGAATTTGGGAATTGAAAGTTTCACTTTGGCGCTGGCCATTGTGCTGGGGTTTGTCCACTCCTGCAAAGTCTCAGGGCTGAGCTCTTTCTCAACCTGAAAAAAAGAAAAAAGCAAAGCATAGTTTATTACCAAGAGACATAAAAGAAAAAAAAATCCTTCTTCACCTCAACCCCCAAACATAAAAATGACCAATCAATCAATAAGCATTTATTAAGTATCTATTATGTATCAGGAACTAGGAAAGGCACTAGGGATACAAAAATAAAAGCAACACTGTCTCTGCCCTCATGGAGCTGACAGTCAACTCATGGAAATAATATATGCACATCTAAGTAGATACAAAAAATATAATAAGTAAATTGAGCTGATGGAGTTTTCTTGGCAAAGATACTAGAGTGGTTTGCCATTTCCTTCTCCAGCTCATTATACAGACGAGGAAACTGAAGCAAACAGGGTTAAGTGACTTGCTCAGGGTCACACAGCTAATGACCTATCTGAGGCCAGATTTGAACACAGGAAGAGGAGTCTCCTTGACTCCACTCTGATACTCTATCCACTATGCCACCTACCTGCTCCCCATCAAGGCAACCTAGGTTTCATCAAGTCCCCAAATGGTAGTTTTTACAACTACTTTCCCCATTACAAGGTAGTGATTATATATGAAAGTATCACCTAGGTTCCTTACCTTTTCCAATCCAGTTGAATCATCTTCCACATCTTTTGGTAGTAAAATGAGCATGCTCAGGTGCTTATTCTGAAAGGGAAGTTCTATGATCTTGCAGTTTATATCTTTGATGTTGCCCATGCAAAATGTAGCTTCTATATTCATCATTTGCACTGGTTTGGTGTCTGTCTGTAAAACAGGAAACATGTAGGTATCTGCCACAAGCAGGAAAGATAGCATATGTGCACAACTTAATTTGTCTTTATCAGAGGCACAGAGGGCTTAAAAAGGACATCCAATCTCTCTACCTGCTTCCAAATAAGACCACTTCCGAAAGCTCCATAGAACATTTACACTGTCACTTGTTAAGGCATTCCAGGCTTTCACAATAACCTGTGCTTGGCTAGGCAGAGAAACTGTTAACATCAGTCTTCAAAACATTTATATCTTAACAAATAAGTCCTTCGGTGTTTGAGCCTGAAGCAAGGGTGGGAAACCCACAGCCTTGAGGCCCTATGTGACCCTCTAGGCCACAAGTTCCCCACCCGCTGACCTGAAGTCACCTTAGAAATAATCTAGCCCAGAGATTTTTAGCTTTTTTTGTGTCATTAACACCTTTGGCAAGCTAGTGAAACCTATGGTGCCCTTCTCAGAATAATATTTTTTAAATACATAAAATAAAATGCATAGGAAACCAATTATAATGAAATAGTTATTAAAATATTTTTTAAAAATGAAGTTCATAGTCCACAGTTTAATAACCCCTGGTCTGTCCAAATTTCATTTTTACACACCCAGAAACTGAAGCCCATGGAGATTACATTACTTATCCAAGATCACACAGTCCAATGCTTTCAGAGCTAGAATTAAAATCCCAAGCTCTTGACTCTGAGACCAGTTACTCTTTCTCTCCATTTACACTATGCTGCCTTCTCTTCCACAATTCCTGCTGGAGCTAACTTCAACACCAATAATGATGCAAAATTGCATGTCCTTTTTAAAAGCTACTTTGTAAAAGAACACCCATGTAAAGTAGAATAGGTTGACTCAAACTTTATGATTGTATTCCTTCTGGAATTCCTACAGAATGGGGTTGGTCTTGGGCAACAATGTCAATAACTTATTTGCCTGTCTCCTTCCTTTTGTTTTTAAAGTATTCCTCTCCACCATCCCTTTTCTACATGGTGTGGTAGAAAAGAATATTACATTAGGAACCGAAAAGACCCGGATTCTAATCTCAACACTGCCATTAGCTCATAAACTAGATGCACCACTTGGGTGAATCATTTAAACTTCCATGGACCCCCCTTTTCTTCCTTTGTAAAATATGGATTAAATGGTCTCTAAGACACCTTCCAGCTCTAATATCCTTTGACTTGTGGAAAATACATCATTTCCACATATCTCCTTGTTCCCTTCTCCTACACACACACACACACACACACACACACACACACACCATCAAAAATTACCCATCCTTAGTTTTCTTCTCTTGTTAATCTATGATCATTTAATTCAAACTATGAAAGAGAGAACTGGTAACTCAGTGATTCATCCTTCCCACTGAGGCATTGGCTTTTCAAAGGTTTGAAATTTTTCTGGTAAAAAATTCAATGGCCATGTTAAGTCTCCAGGGAAGATATTCATGGGCAACCTTCAAATCACTAGAAGACAGTCACCTCCTTCACTTTTCTCATATGAACGGAAACCTCTAGTCAGGATGAGCAAAGTAGATGACCAGGTTCTTCCTCTGGACTTACCGTACTTTAAAATGGGTCAGGGATTAGACTCCAATTTTAAGATCTCTATCCAGTTAAATAATTGACAGTCCCTAAATTTAGATAAAGTTGTGGTTTCCCAAAAGCTTCATTTATTTCATATGCCAGAACTGAATTTGGGTCACCTATGTAGGAATAGCCAGATGTACTAAACTACTCATAAATAGCTTCAAAAAATTAGGGCAAGCCTTGAAGGAGATGGCAGAAGATGTGAGAAAAGCTTTAATAATGTGACTCAAAAGTGCAAGGACTGACAGAAATCCGAGCAATCACAGGAAAGTAATAGCTTCTGCTGTCCTCAGGAAGGAAGCATCACCAGAGTCTGCCGGTGACATTTTATTGCCCTATTAGGGAAAACAGAGAAAGATCGCTGACATCCTAGTCCCTTATTAATCCTGTTCACAGAGTCAGGGTATCAGGCTTGGATCCAGCTTGAACAAGCTTTAAAATTTAATAAATGAGAAAGCTGGAGTGCTTAAGTTTTTCCCCCATCTCAAAGGATATTCATTCATATTTCTGACAATTCAAAACTGGAAAGTCCATGGAGATTTCAGAGAAAAAAAAGTCAAGGATGCTCTGACCTCTCCCTCCTCTATCCCTCTCCCCACCATACAATCTAATTACAATGTGCTTCATTAAGCTTATGACTGGCACAAAATCTTACTAAGGCCATTTAATGGCAGATTCGAATTTTCATGTTAAAAAAATATATATTATACACAGACACACATATACATATATATGTGTACACACATATACATATATATGTATACACACATATACATACATATATATGTATACACACATATACATATAGGATCTTTTTGCAGAAATGTTTCTAGTAACCTCCTTAGATAAGAGGACCAATATACCAGCTCAATGATAATGCAACACTGTGTGGGAGTCATCACCCACTGTAGGAAGTTGCTTCATTAGGAATGTGGCTGGCACTAATGTGTTCTACAGATAGATTCTGGTAGATCTATAGAGAGTTCTTAGAGGTCACACAGTCTGATACCTTTATTTTCAGAAGAGAACACTGAAGCCCAGAGAAATCGAGAGACTTCAGCAAGTCACTGTAATGTTAATGGGATATAACATCTTTCCTGCCCATAAAGAGGCCTCACGTGGAGTCCACTAAGGGAAGCTTGCTTAGGGGAGGCTTGCTTGTAGGAAGGCTTTCACAGCTTTTGCTACTTTTTAATGAGGCCCTGAGTCAGAAGGGTTGTGATGCCTTCTGGCTCTGAGAAGCCTATAAATACTCTGAATTGGTATTTTGCTTTGGGGGCTCCCCTAAAGAAGGTTTTTGTGATTTCCTGATCAAGATTCTGAGAGACTGCATGTTCAGAGCCCCCTGACTGCTCAGATGTAAAGGCTCTCTCCATCAAGGGATGTAGGTAAAGAGTATAGTTGATTCAGGCAGTCAGAGTCCTGTCTGTTGTTCTTTATTTCTCTGCTTGTATTTTCTCTGAAGTTCAGGGTGCTGACTTTTCCCCTCAACTAGTGAATGTAATTTAAAAAGATTATTGACCCCTTAAACAACTATCTTTCCTAGTAAAGCAGATCTAAGAACCTGTGCTAGCAGTCATCCTGGGTATGCCAGTGTGGCTGCCTTTACAGTCACTTAACCTCTGTCTGCCTCAGTTTCCTCAATTGTAAAATGGTGATCATAAAATAATACCTACCTACAATTTGTGAGAATCAATTGAGATAGTATTTGTAACATGTTTAGAATAGTTCCTGTCATATAGTAGGTGCTTAATAATTTGCTTGTTTCCTTACTTTCTTTTGAACCCAAATCCCCAGTGCTTTCTCTCCCTATACTTTGTTGACTTTTGAGTCTCCAGACCCAACCTACTACTTTCCCTCCTAATAGGAATTAAAATCTCTCTTGGAGAAAGGTGGAGGGAGGAGATGCTAGATATATAACTATTCTAGCCATACATGACACTTATATTTACATTTACCAAATGGTTCAGCCATTTTACAAACCAAAATACGACTGTTCCTATTTCACAGAGGAACAAAGGCACTCAGAATGTCAGTGGCTGGTTGTGGAAACACCCAAAGGTGGGGTTTGAAATATAGGTGTGCCAGTAATTCAGTATAATTTGCAGAATTATTATTTCTTTTCTTTAGAGTCCCAAATAATTTGGGTCTTTATCTAGGGGTCATAACTATATGGTGCCTCCCCCACTGAAATATAAATCCTATAAAATCTCCCCCAGTCCAGACTTTGATAATCAACACCTATGACTCCTAGGATACCTTGAGCACATACCTTGTTGATTCTAAATGGACATTCTTTTGTTTCAGATTCAGGAAATTTCTTCATCCATTTTCCTATGAAATAGGCTGCATTCACCACAAGGATCTTGGTTTGGTCATTTACACTGTCTTCAGTCAAGATGTTCTCAAAATGACCTGAAAAGATATTTTTTAAACCCACACAAATTTCACAAAATGAATTTTCCAAATTTGACATCTGTTGTTTACCTGTAGGTTTATGAAAAGGAAAGGAAAGTCATTCAACACTTCTACCTTTTTCTTCAGACAACGCTAGGTAGGATGTCCATGACTGCTTGGGGTGGGAATTGGGAAAGGAAGCACACAATATACTCAAAATTTCCCAGCTAGCTAATTAACTGAAAAAATTTCTTTGGGGAAGGTGGAGGAGTATTGCAGGGAGCCCTTGCTTACACATTAACGTAGAAACAGCAGGCATCTCTACTAGCCAGAAGTATTCAGGGAAGCAGAGGCCACAGGATATAAACAATGCCATGTACAGAAGAATTGCACATGGGAAGAGGCTGAGTTGAGAGCCAGGAAACCTGGGTTTGAGTTCCACTTCTGACTCTGATTCTCTGTGTGATATTTGGGCAAATACTTCCTTCTCAGGTCTTTATTTGTTTTTTTTTTTTTTCATATTTCAAATGAAAGAGTTGGATTAGATAATGTATAAGGTTAAATAACTAGCTGTGTGACCCTAGACAAGTCACCTAATCCTGTTTGCCTTCATTTCCTCATCTGTAAAATGAGCTGGAGAAGGAAATGGAAAACCACTCCAGTATTTTTGCCAAGAGTGAGGTCATGAAGAGTCAGACACAACTGAAACGGCTGAACAGCAACAACAAAAGAAAACTTAGTAACTCTAGCCATCCCTCACTGGAGGTCATGAAGCAAAGTCAATATGAGAGCTTGTCAGTTATGGTCTAGAGGGGATTCTTGTTGCATTAGGTGACTTCTAGACACCCTTCCCACTCTGGCTTTGCATGATTCTGTGATTTCCAATGGGACTCCCATTTCTCCATTCCACGACAAATTATCCACTGACTGAAAAGAGAGTGATAGCAATGTTCTGAGTACAGAACTCAGTTAAGAATTTTCAAAGAGAAAATGTTACTTTTAACCTTCCAGTCTGACTTAGGGAAGCACTATTTTTTTTTTTTGGTTTTGGTTGTTTTTTGTATAAATGTAAGCTGTATACAATCCAAAAGTATGCCCTGTTCAGTGGAAGTGAAAGCTAAGAGTTATGCCTTCAGGCATAATCCCTGATCTATCTGAGTTTCAAACTATTGAAACTTTCAAAAAGATGTCTGTTTAATTGTCCTAAGGAAAAACTATTTAAGTGACTATGCCTAATATAGGAAAAATTATTTGCTCTGGGACAGCTGCTTTAAGCTGCCCAAACCTGAAGGTCTTTATACCAAATTTTTATTCAAAGTAGGGATATTTTACATTTTTTGTGTGTCATGGTGTAATGGAAATGTAAATTTTAAAGATCTTCCCTGCCCCTAGGCTAA
>NW_027186304.1:103348896-103383204 GCF_028583685.1 Petaurus breviceps papuanus
TGTGGTAGCTGCAAACCCTGAGGACGCTTGGGGTGCTTGCTGCTACACATGGGTCCCTCTTACAATCTGGTATAGCCTATCAACCCTCTCACAATAACTTTTTTTTTTGGAGGGCAATTGGGGTTAAATGATATAATGGGTTTTTTAATTATCAATTTAAAGAAATACTAGATTTCAATTAACTTAGTAAATACATACAGACATATATGTACACATACATATATATGCATACATACATACATATGTATCTGTATGTGTGTATGTGTGTGTGTGTGTGTGTATATATATATATATATAAAAGAATGTTTCCCCTCCAAGTTTATTTCCCCTGAAATCTATCCATGGATCCATTGGAGATCCATGGATCTCAGGTTAAGAATACCTGCTTAAAGAGAAATGAAGAAAAAGCATAGGGGAGAAGGGGATAAAAGCATAAGGAAAAAATACTGTGTGACAAATTGCCAAATCACAAAATCATACTTGGGAAGAAGAGAGTTGGCTTCTCACAAAGGCAAAATAGGCCTCTGCCTATGAGATTTGATTTGAGAGCTTTCCCCTTGCCTAAATGAACCTCTCATCACCTCAAATTCTATAATCCTTGTAATGCCCATCATTAGAATTACTTCTCTGGGTTAAAGATTTATCCCCAAAAGGCTCCCATTAAAATACAACTATGCTGCCTGGGAAGAGGAGCCCATAATCACATCATTTTAGATTCATTTAGAGATTTTTCTAGGGAAAACAACATTGAGGCTCTGTTGAACACAAGATTTCATAAGCTTTTAAGAGGGACAGGAGAGGGATATGCTCAGGTATAAACAGGGAGAAAGATGGGAAAAGTGCATAGTGTCATCAAGCACTGTGAGAGTCAGGAGAGCTGGGTAGGCCACTGAAGAGGAGCCTTTGTTGGCTTGTAATGATGCATAAAGAGATTGTAAGTGCCTCAGTAACAATACAGGGAAGGAGGTAGAAGTTAAGCTGATATAAGAGGAGGCTTGAGGACTAAAGGCACATTGTACCTGCTTCACAATTCTCTCTAGATCTGTCCTGGAAGAAAATAATCTTTTTTTTTCTCTTTTCATTGAATTTTTGGAGCAGAAGGTAAAAGAACAAATATGGGGTCTATTATTTAATTCTCTTAAATATATGAGGCTAAAGAACACTGGCCCAAAGAACCTGAATCATGCCTCTTAACCTTGTGTGACCTTGGACAAATGACTTAAGTTCCTCAGGTCTCAATCTGTTCATCTGTAAAATGAGGCTAGGTGGTACAGTGGCTAGAGTACCAGGTCTGGAGTCAGGAAGATCTAAGTTAAAATCCAGCTTCAGAGATTTACAAGCTGTGTGACCCTGGGAAAGTAGCTGAACTCTGTCTGCCTCAGTTTCCTCATCTGTAAAATGAGCTGGAGAAGGAAATGGAAAACAACTCCAGTATCTTTGCTGAGAAAACCCCAAATGGGGTCATAAAGAGTCAGACACAACTGGAAAACAACTGAACAGCAAAATAAAGAGGCTGGACTAGACGACCTCCAGGGTCTTTTCCAGCTCTGGATCCTATCAGCCAATGCAGACTTACACACAAGCAGGCTTAAACAATGAGAGCCAAACTAAAGGGGAGAAATAAAAATAGAAAAACTATAATATGAAAATGAAAGTAGAAATGCCTTACTGCTGGGAAATCACCGTATTAAGACTATTTGGTTCTGCCTGAAAGAAGAGGCTTAAACTAAGTGACTACTCAAAGTTTCTTCCAGGCATGTAATTATAATTGATCTGATATATATTGACTTTGGATGATAGGGGAAAAAAAGCAGAGTCTGGTCACTGCTACATCACTAAATTAAAAGGTACTTGCCATCCGTAAGGTCCTTAATAGATTTGTTGATCTGGCCTTTAGTTTCTTCCAGTTTATCCTTAAAGTCAACGGTTTCCATTTCATTTGCGTAGGGCCTTTTGGTGGCACTGACAAATTCCTGAAAAACAGAGTTTTACAATGTAAACTCATTCATTATACATTACTTAAAAAAGAAAATAAAGTCTTGTCATACCACACACAACTGCAATCATTCTACTACATGAGAATGTAGTAGATCCCCTCCTAGATTGATTTTTTTTTTTTTGGCTAGGTAAAGAGGCCATTCTCTGCCTCATTTCTTACCTAGCCTCAATCATTGGATGGGCACTGCCTCAATCAAACTGATACCTGTTAAAGACCTTAGCTTAAATAGACGAAGGTCTCCTACTGCATCCAGGGCCATCTCCAGTTGTCCTGATCTATATATCAGCGCTAGACCCAGATGGCTCCAGAGAAGAAAGTGAGATGGCTTTGCACAGTCCTCCCTCACTTAAATCCAATGCACTAGCATTCATGGCATCAGCTCCCTGATGTCAAGGTCCTCTTCAACAACAAAGGACAAACAACAACCAGCTCATTTCATGGATGAAAAAATTGAAGCAAATGGGGTTAAGTGACTTCCCAGGGTCACAGAGCCATTAAGTATTTGAGACCAGATTTGAACTCAGGTTCTCCTGACTCCAGGCCTGGCTCTCCATCCACTTCACCACCTAACTGCCTGACATTTGAAATCACCTGAGCCTTAAGAATAGGCTTCTTTTTGGGCATCTGCTGCCCAAAGCAGCAAAATTATGATAGATTAACTTAGCGGTCTGGTTATCAAGTTCAAAATGCTTGAGTCCCACAGTGCTTTAGGGGTAGAGAACATTCTATAAGGGACTTGCCAAAATTCAGAACACTTTTCTGCCTAATAGTCTCAGAATTGATTTTTATTCAACCTAAAATGACACTACTAAAGTTCATTTACGATTGAACTAGCCAGTGATGTCACTGACTCCTGACTACTGAAATCTATACTCTGATGTAATTGTTCTTCACTGGTACTAAGGAAGGTTAAAAACAAAAAACAAACAAAGCCTCTGTGTGTAGTCAAAGTGAAGCAGAGAGATGAGAGGAAGATCCAGATATCTGAAGGAAAACACTACTGAGGAAGAAGTGGGTTTGGCTCTCAACACTGACTAAGTTAACCAGAACTTGTTTGGCGTTCCAGCTGTTTTTGCCTGTGTAACTGTAGGCTGGGAGTGAGAATAAAATAGAAGTATGTAGGAGATAAGATGTGAAAGAAAAACAAATGATCTTCTACCTTGTCTGCTTCTTATGCTAATTGAACCTAGCTTCTTAGGATTGGATTTATGAAAAATAATCCACTAATGATAATAAATTATAAATTTGGATCATTCCAGTAAAAGTTTCCTTATAACACTGTTGAAGTAAATCTAGGGGAAGGACTATTCACAAAAATTTTGTATAAATGTGGCACTAAAAATAGAGGGGAAGGAGATTTCCTCTCCTGTTATACTAATATCATTGGCTGGATGAATGATCAAAGAGCATTAGGCCAGGCAGCAGTGAATTTAACTGGTTGTTATGTCATCAGTGGCTGACCTAATATTTAGTGCAAGGAGATGCATTGAATAAGAGTACCAGACCTGGAGTTAGGAAGATTCATCTTTCTGAGTTCAAATCTGGCCTCAGATTTACTAGCTGTGTGATCCTGCACAAGTCACTTAACCCAGTTTGCATCAGTTTCCTCATCTGTAAAATGAGCTGGAGAAGGAAATAGCAAACCATTGCAGCATCTTTGCCAAGAAAACCCCAAATGGTATCACAAAGAGTTGGACATAACTGAAAACAACTGAACAAAGTGTTTATTCAGTTAGCTATGGACCGTAATTTTTCAAATGTTGAAAGAGAAGGGAAGCTAGGTGGCACTGTGAATAGAGCACCAGCCCTGGAGTCAGGAGGACCTGAGTTAAAATTCGGCTTCAGACACTTGACACACTAGCCCAGTGACTTTGGGCAAGTCGCTTAACCCCAATTGCCCTCCGAAAAGAAATGCTGAAAGAGGATATGTGTATCCTCTTTACCTTAGGATCACAGATTTGGAAGTAGAAGAAAGACCTTTAAAGTCACCTAAATTAATCTTATTTTACAGAATATAAGTGACTTTCCTAAGATCACATAGTAAGAGGCAGAAGTGAGATTTGAACCTAAGTTCTCTGATTCCAAATCCAAGATTCCTTACACTGAACCACTCTGTGATTCAATACAATGGCCCAGGCAACACCTGGGGTAATTTGCTACTTTAGAAATCTGGGGGCAGCAGCAATTACTACCAGATGCTCAGGCTTTTACTGTCTCCCTAGTCACCTCATAAATAATTAAGGAGAGGGTCAGCTGAAGCTCAGGTGTCCCCAAATGCCCCGGTGAGGCTGCAACACTGTATACAGCTCTAAAAGTGTTTAAGGAAACGTAAACCAAGTTTTGTTTTGTTTTTTAAAGCAACTTACCGTACACGGGTTCAGAGATTTATCTACGTAGAGGCGCTTGATTAGCTTCAGAGAGTAAAAAGAACTAAGTTTGTTTACGTCGGAGGTCACTGTTTGAAACCCAAAAGGTGCGTCTTTGACGTTTTCAAAGTGAAGGACCTGTGAACAAAAAGAAGTTGCTTAATGGAAACCATTGATCTTTTCTGTCACTGTTGGACAGCTCAATTCAGCCTTCGTTTATTAACTGCTGGCCAAGTTCAATGTCCTGTGCTAGGCACTGGGTGGGGAATGTGCTTGGGGGAAGGAGGCCAAGATATAAATCACATGCCCCAATCCCTGACTTCACAAAGTTTGTAGTTTAATAAGGGAAATATGGTACATGCATAAATAACTATACTCGATTCTCTTGGTTCTGGGTAGCTGGGTGGTACAGTGGATAGAGTGCCAGGCCTGGAGTCAGAAAGACTAATCTTCCCTACTTAAAATCTAGCCTCAGATACTTACTAGTTATGACCCTGGGCAAGTCACTTAACCCTGTTTGCCTCAGTTTCCTCATCTGTAAAATGAGCTAGAGAAGGAAATGGCAAACTACTCCAGTATCTTTGCCAAGAAAATCCCAAATAGGGTCACAAAGAATCAGCCATGCCTGAAAAATGAATAATAAACAACATTCTCTTGGTTAGTTGTGTTAGAAATCATGCTCCTAATGTTAACACTGGAGAGTTTTCAAATATCATTACGTTTCAAGCTCCCTCAAAGATGAAACTAAGATCACCATTTGAAGAAATAATATTTCATGAAAATGATAATATTTAATAATAATAAATGACATTTTTATAGCACCTTAAAGTTTCCAAAGTACTTTACATACATCTCACTTAGACTTGAAAAAACTCTGTGAATTGGGTATGGTAAGTATTATTACAGTCATATTATGGATGAGGAAACTGATACTAAGAAAGGTTGTGACTTGCCTTGAGTCATACAGCTAGTAATAATCAGACCTGGGCTGATTGCTGATTACTGAGTGTTTCTTCAGTCTGAGTCTATTACAGTACCCTATAAAACCCCTGGGAAACACTAGCCCCAGACAGTCTGTATGATTTAAACAAAGCTTTACACAGTAAAGGGGGGGAGCAGAGTCCAGGGTCGAAGGCAGAGCAAGAGGAAACCTGTACTGCTTGCTACCCCTAGTCCTTTCAGAAGTATTCATTTCCCCTGAAGGAAAATGGACTTATTGCCAAGGAGCAAACAGGGTAATAATAATATTTTTTATATTTTATAAAGGCATTTTTCAGTCCTGTCTGACTCTTCGTGACCCCATTTTGGATTTTCATAGCAAAGATACTAGAGTAGTTTGCCATTTCCTTCTCCAACTTATTTTAAAGAGGAAAAAACTAAGGCAAAGAGGGTTAAGTGACTTGCCTAGGATCACACAGCTAGTAAGTGTTTGAGGCCAGATTTGAACTCAGGAAGATGAACCTTCCTGACCCTAGACCCAGCACTCTAACATCTGTGACACTTAGCTGCCCCATAATACAATACAATACAACACAACACAACACAACACAATACAACATAACATAACATAATGTCATATAATATGATATGATACAATATGATATATGATATGATATAATAAAAATATAGCTAATATTTATATAGTGCTTACTATGTGCCAGGCATTTTATAATTTTTATTTCACTTGATCCTCATAGCAATCCTGGGCAGTAGGTGCTATTATTGTACCCATTTTACAGATGAGGAAAATGAGGCAAACAGGGTAGGAGACTTGTCCAGTGTCATATAGCTAGTAAGTATCTGAGGTGGGATTTGAACTCAGGCTTCCCTGACTCCAGGCCCAGTGCTCTATCCACCACACCACCTCATTCCAAGAATAGTTATGTGAGTATAGATCTCTTCTACTCCATTACTAATGTTTCTTAAATAAACTGTACATGACCAAAAGAACTTGTTGCAATTGATCCACAGTAGACATAGTTGAAGTAGGGAACGTGGGGCAGAGGAAAGCACAGTGGATTTATGATCAGAAAACCTGGGCTTGCATCCTGGTTCTGCCACTTACTGCTCTGGTCAAGGCACTTAAAACTCTCTGGGCCTAGAGTTTTCTTGTCTGGAAACGAAGGGGGTTGGACAAAATGATCTCTAAGGTCCCTATCAACTCTAAATCTATGACCCTATCATTTTTTTAATCTGTTAGGGACCTCTCTTCTCTACCAGTTTGTTCTTGGGGGAAATGAACTTTGGGGAGTTTGGCATGGAAATTGCATCCTGCCAGGCACTGTGCTAAGTGCTTCATCATCGTCATCATTGTCATCATCATCATCATCTGAAGCTCACAACAACCTTGGGAGATTGATGCTATTATTATCCCCATTTTACAGATGAGGAAACTGAGGCAAACAGAGGTCAACGATTTGCCCAATGTTGCACAGCTAGTGAATGTCTGAAGCTAGATTTGAACTCTTCCTGACTCCAGCTCTGGAGCTCTATCCAACGTGCCACCTTGCTTTTGTAGCTTGCCACCTCAAGATCTACATTTACATGTGCTTCATTACATTGCAACATATAATAGATGACCCATATAACAGATTTGGGTTTTTTTTGTTGAAGGTTTTTGTTCATCTTTAGGATCTGGATGACGTTTCCTTAGGCTCTAGTTTAGTTTTAAAGCATTTAGCACAGCTCCTGGAACATAGTAGGTGTTCTATAAATGCACATATACAAGGTAGTAGGATTTTTCAGAAAGCATGCTTAAAACATCTTTTGGTAGGAGCTGCAACCTCCTTAACTGTAGCAATAAATGCCAGGTTGTCTTGCATTTTATTCCAAAATCAGAGCCCCAACTGGGTGTTATTATCAACCCATAATGAAAACAACAGATAAGCAGTTGGCAGAGAAAGGAATAATCCTAGAGAAGGAGAAATGCATGGTAAGCCCAAGAATGCTGCTCTGACCTGTTCTAGAATTGGCCCATATGAAAAAATATTCTTCATAAATCCTACACCCCACCACCTCAAGGCCAACCCACCAAGGCCCTCCATAATTTAAACTCCACTCAACCTTGTCTACTTCCTGCAGCCTCTCCTCACTCCCTTTTGGTCATACCCTATTCAATTCCACCTTCATCTTCTTCTCCTACCTGGCCCATATTTACTTTTCACTTCTTACCAATACCTTTCATTGAATCATACATTTAGAGCTGGAAAGGATATCAGAGGCTGTCTAATACAACAGATTTTTTTTACAGATAGGGAAACTGAGGCTCAGAGACATTAAGTTTCTTGCCCAAGGTAACAAAAGTAGACCAAAAAATAACACAGCTGAGATTTGACCTGAAGTTTCTCTGACTCCATATATAGAGTTTCTTTCACCACTCTATGCTGTACAAATTTTGCCCATCCTTTAGGGTCTGGCTCAAGTCCCATTTTCTCCATAAAGCCTTCTCCAATCTCTCCAGATCTGATGACTCCTCTCCCAGAACCCTTACTACACTTAATTTTAGTGCTCCAGATTACCAATTAAGAATCATCTGATTGTTTCATGTAGTTTTGTTTTCTCAAATAGAGTATAAGAACCTAGTCTGATAACCTTTCTGTATCTCCACCATCACAGAAGTCTAATGGGAGTGCATATAACACAATCATAGGATGTTCAAGCCAGAAGGGACATGAAGAGATCACTAAGTCCAGCCTTATCATTGGAGTAGACTGAGGCTCTAAGAAGCTAATGGCTTTTGTTGTTCAATCATTTTAGTCATATCTGACTTTACATGATCCCCTTTGGGCACATGTCTTTTTTTGTTCTTTGGTTGCCGTGTTCACCCCTTAAAACTCTATGTAAAGATGAATTATCATTGTTGATAATAATTTGGTACTTTATGCGCCAATTCATTATTAATTTTGAACTTTAAGGAAATAAAGTTTCTTTGCCAGGGATAATACTCATGAAAAGATC
This sequence comes from Petaurus breviceps papuanus, assembly GCF_028583685.1. NCBI lineage: Eukaryota > Metazoa > Chordata > Mammalia > Diprotodontia > Petauridae > Petaurus > Petaurus breviceps. The sequence goes on from NW_027186304.1 coordinate 103,357,219, forward strand.
TTAATTCAGAAAGGCCACGGTCATCTACCACATCCCGAGCCATCAGCAGTCATCTTGATTTTTGTCTTACCACGAGACTCCAATGGCTCTAGAGAAGAAAGTGAGGCTGACAACTGTGAAAGTCTGCCTCACTTAAATTCCAATTCACTTACAAGTCAAGACATCATCTTCATGATGGCAATGGTCCTCTTTGAGAACAAATGGAGAACCACAAATGATTCTCCTGTGTGTCTGAACTTTCCAGAAAAATGGGTTAGGGGCTGGGGTTGGAAGGTTGATAGGAAAGAGGCAGATGAGAGGAGGGCTACTCTCTTGGCCTTATATATCTAGACCTCATGTAAACCATGACCCAGAGAGCCCCAGGAATATTTAAGAGCTCATCCAGAGACACTGGGCGAAAAGCTCTTAAGGGTTCCTTGAAGGGGAAAAAAGTGCTATTGAACTACAAAATAATCATTAGTAAAGTAATGCTAGATTATAGGTAATTTCATCTAAAAGTAAATAAGGGCATGAATAAAGATAATAAGAAGCTTGGAAATACAGTCCATGGAAATAAGCTTTGGATAGAAATAGACTTGAGCTGTATATGACCACCAAGGGAACTAAGTCATCCTCACCAGCACCGAAAAGCTTTAATTAGTCTGGTACTTCATTGGGTATTAACCAAAGCTACACTGACTAGACGAAAGTAATAATATTTTACATTTGCATAAGTACTTGGTGAGGAAGATCTCCAGCAAGTTGGGTACACCCTCTGTTGCCAAGGTATAGGAGGATATATCTAAAAGTGGGCCTGCATGAATGGGAGGAAACATGTTACTGGAGGGGAGATCCAAATTGATGAGATCACAGACCCGCATGGGCATAGTACTTCTCAAAGTGTCTTCAGATGCATTGTTATTTGACCCTCAACACATGCCCTATGAAATTGTAGGGATAGGAACTATCTTTTCCATTTTACAGATTAGGAAACTGTGATGAAGAGAGGTTAAGTGACTCAATTATTATAAGTGACTCATACTAATTATTGGTACAGCTTGGACTAGAACACAGTTTTAGAGAGTTCTGGGATCTTTCTACTACACCACAATGCCTGATATAAAACACCTCTCTTGGGGCTCCAATGGTCTGTCTGAATCAGATAGAAACCACCAGAATCTATTTTAAAATAGCAGAGTAAATTCCACAAGGTACAATTCAATTGCAAAAACTTCTGGCTCAACATGGGAATGTAGGTATGAAGAAAATTCGCTGTGCCTTAATTCTTGCAGTAATACTATGCTAAAATTCCTCTGACTCACACCCTAGATATTGTCCCAGTAAAAGCAAATGCTACCAATTCTTAAAAATGAAAACAAAGAATCCAAAGCTCACCTTTCCGATTTCATTTGCTGTATCACCTTTGGTGCCTACTTGAGCCAGGGACAAGGAAGTAGAAAGACATATTGGAGAGAAAAGGATATTGCCTGCTGCTTCCTTGTCACACAGCTGTTTGAAAAGGTCAACCGCAAAAGCTGAATTTGCCAATCGTAGAGCATCCATAGTGGGCCTAGGACAAAAAAGCAAAGGAAAATATTACAGCCATACAATCACATGGGATTTCAGAGTGGGGAGGTCTCTCTGGGTCAATTTAATTCACTAAGAACCTAATCTATGGCATAGGAGACAATCCAAGACCTCCATGGCTGGAGGATATAGAGGCCAAGGGAAGGGGGCACATAGGTTCCTTCAAGCAAGAAAAGCTAAGTGATTATTTTCAGAGGAGAGTCTTTCTTTAAAATGTTGATGTTTAAAGTATTTCTGAACTGTACAACTTCAACACTATAATGATTCTGCCTTCAATAAGTAATTGTTATCAAGCATAGTGGCACACACCTATGAACCCAGCTAAGTAGACTGAGGCTGGAGGATTTTTTGAGCTCTGGAGTTCTGAGCTACAATGAGCTATGCCAATCAGATGTCTACACTAAGGTTGACCTCGGTCTGGTGAGTATCCAGGAAGGGGTAGAGATTGACTAAGGAGGCACAAAGATCCAGGTCAGCTGGGCAAAGCTTGGGTACCACAGAGAGTTCTCTCTCTCTCTCTCTCTCTCTCTCTCTCTCTCTCTCTCTCTCTCTCTTTCTTTTTTTTTTTTTTTTTTGCTTTTTGGAGGGGGGAAGGCAGGGCAAGTGGGGTCAAGTGACTTGCCCAAGGTCATATGGCTAGTAAATGTTAAGTGTCTGAGGCCACATTTGAACTCAGGTCCTCCTGACTCCAGGACCAGTGCTCTGTTCACTGCACCACCTAGCTGCCCCAAGAGTTCCCCTTCTCAGAATAATATTTTGAAATGTATAAAATAAAATAAACAGGACTACAAAGGAAAATAATTATTTTCTGCATCCAGAGAAAGAGCTGATAATTAGAAGTATGTATAAAATGATTTCATATATTTGTAAATTGTATTTCCATATTTGTAATTGTATTTACATGTATATATACATATATATGTGTGTACATATATATATATGTATTTGTGTCTAATGATAGACATCTCCAGGGGGTTGGGAGGGGGAAGGATAGGGAAGGAAACAAAAGGAAAAAAAATTTACATGATAACTTTATTATATATTTAAAAGGAATAGCAAGTTGTACATAACAGATTTGTAGTTTCATGTACAATCATCTTTTTAAAAATGATACTGTTATGAAAACGTTTGTTTTATTCTGTAAGTTAAAAATAAAATTTAAAAACAAATAAAATAAATTCAGTTATCAAAATATTTTTTAAAACAAATTTATAGACCCTTGAAATCTACACATGGAAATCTCACCAAGATTTATGGACTCCAGGTTAAGAACTTCTGTCCTAGACTGTTCCTGAACCTAAATTTTGATCAATTTACTCACAATTAACATTCATTAAGAGGAGAGTGATGCCAATCACAGCAGTATACTTACTCATTCATTCAACAAATGAGTATAATAATTTAGTAGCAACATATTTATAAAGAAATTTATAATTTGTAAAGTACCTGTGGCAAAGGTATGCTATTCTCACAACAAACCTGTGAGGAAGGCAGTGTATGATTTTCTCCATTTTACAGATGGGGAAGCTGAGGTCCAGAGAAATTAAGTAACTAGTCAGTGGTCACAAAGCCAGTGAGTGTAGGTGTGAGGCACTGTACTATATGTTTCAGTGGTCTACAAGCGGAATAAGACATGGCCCCTGCTCTGAAGGAGCTTGAATAGGGGAATGTGGTATATGCACATGTAGCTTTTAATACAAAACACAATGGGAAAATACAAGAAATGCATAAAATTCTATGGTAATTTGGGGAGGGAGAACTTACTTCTGGCTAGTTGGTGTCTAGAAAGGCCTCATGGAGGAGATGGCATTTGAAAGTGTAATGGGAATGCAAATTTGGAAGATCTTCCCTGCCCCTAGGCTGGAGTGCACCTGAAGCCTGGGGTGGGAGGCTTGTTTTTCAGTGGATACTTCTTGATTGGCCAGTGGGTCAATAAGGTTGTTACATTCTCTGAGCCAGGAGAAGGCTATATAAGCCCTGATGTGTAGCTTTGTTTTGGGGGCTCACTTTAAAAAGTGTTCTGTGATTTGATCTGTATTCTGGGAAGCCGTTGTCCAGGGCCCCGCCGGCTTTGAAAAACCCAGATGTTGACTGGGTATGGATGTAATGGTTGGACAGTTTGGAAATCTGTCTACTTGATCTGTTTCTGTCTTGATAATTCTGTCTGTATATTCTGAAGTTCAGGGTGCTGACCTCTTTCCCCTGAACTAGGTAAACAATACATCTATGGCTGATTAAAGTAAGCTTGTTAACCCATTTTGAGTTGCTTTCCTTTATCAAAGCAGATCCAAGAACCTGTGGTGGCAGCAAACCCTGAGGACGCCAGGGTGCTTGCTGCTACAGAAAGCAAGTTTCAGAAGATGGAGAGGAACTGCATAGGCAGAGAAGGAGGAAGAACATTCTAGCCTGAAACAACCACATCAGCAAAAGCACAGAAACAGGGAAATGGGAAGTGTATTCAGAGTTAGCAATAATAGCATGGGTGAAGCTTAGAGGGCACCAAGTGAAGGAGTGAGAAATGAAGCTGAAGAGGAAGAGCTGGGCTGAATTATGACCATCCTGGACAGATTCTATCTCTTTAAGGACTTTATTCTACAGGCAATGGGGAACCATTAAAGGTTTGTAATTTAAAGAAGTTGATGGGATTGGATTAGAATTAAATTGAAAAGAATAATCTCACTAAAATGTGTAGGGTAGGATGCCCTGGAGGAGACCAGTTAGGAGGTGATTACAGATTCTGATGAGGTGACAAAAGCCGAAACCTATGTGACAGGAGGGAGAATGAACTCCATGGGTGGAGTACAGAGAAAGCCCCATCCCAGGTTCTGATCAGACACTCACTAGCTTTGTAATCATGGGCAACTTCCTTAATATCTCTCAGAGTTTCAGTTTCTTTGTCTGTAAAATGGGGATAATAATACTTGTATCATCTACCACACAGAGTGGTTGTGAGGAAAGTGCTTTGCAAACCTTTCATTATGAAATGTGAGTTTGGAAGCTGCGATGGAAAGGACTTGGCCACTGACAGGCTATAGGAGGGGCATGGGAAAGGGCAGAGTCAATGACAATAGGACCCCAGGTGACTTACACAAACAGAAGTCAGAAGGAGGGGCAGGTTAAAGAACAGAACTGAAACATAGGCATGAGAGGCATCTATCTGCAGAGGGGCAGCAGAGGAAGCCACAGGAGCAAATAAAATTACCAAGTGAGAGACCCAGAGTGAGAAAAGAATAAGACAAAGATCTGAAATCTAAGGAACAAAGATATTTTGAGGGGGGCAAGAGGAAGAGCAACCATTGGAGGAGACAGTAAAGGACCAACTCAAATGAGAGAAGAAAACATCGAGAATTCAATATCTATCACTTCAGCCAAGAGAAGAATCTCAAGGACCAGGTGGGTCAACAGACTGTCAAAAGTAGCAAAGAGTGAAGAACAAGACATAGATTGTCACTTGTGAAGTTTGGAGCCAACAAATATTTGATTCAATTCAACAAGCATTTATTCAAACCCCATTTTGTGGAGCATGGCAGTTGGTGATGCTAGACTGGAATTCAAGAGTGACATTAGTTCATCAATAGACATGTACTTGCATATGTTACATAAATGTAAGTATATTATATATGCTATTTGTATATTGAATATTTATAAGCATTAGGGCTGGATGTATAAATTTAAAAGCCATCTACAAAGAGAGAAGGTATGGGAAGTGATAAGATAGTCAAGTAAGAAAACAAGTAAGAAAAAAGAACAGAGAGAGCAACGGCCACACCAAGAGGGTAGGAGGAATTCCATGAACCAGTATAAGAAACCAAGAATATTTATTGAATACTTACTACTGCTTGGTCCTGGAAAATGCAAGGAAGTATAAGATACAGTCCTTGACTCCCCGAAATTTGCAAATTAGATGAAGAAATCACACAGATACAAATAATTCCAATCCAAGATGTATGTGATTGCCATCATATACAGGTAACAAATGGAATTTGTTGTCAAGTTATTTCAGTCATATCCAGCTCTTCATGACCCTATTTTGGGTTTTCTTGGCAAAGATACTGGAATGGTTTGCCATTTTCTTTTCTAGCTCATTTTACAGATGAGGAAACACAGGCAAATGGGGTTAAGTTACTTACCCAGAATTACACAGCTAGTAAATGTCTGGGGCCAGATTTGAACTCAGGAAGATAAGTCCCAACAAATGGAATAATGGGTTCATATAAGTAAAAGAACATATGGCATGGAAAGAACACTGAATTTGGAATCAGGGGACCTAGTATCGAATTCTGGATCTGTTCTCTATCACCTATATGAGTTTGGACAAGTCACTTTAGCCTCTGTGTAATAATTTTCCTTATCTATAAAAGGGATTGGATTAGATGTACTCTAGTATCCCTCCCAAATCTAAATCCCATGATTCATTCCCATTTGAAAAATATAGGGTGCTTATAAAGAGGACATTATAGCTAATAGTCACCTGGTTTCACTAGAGGAACAGCTTCCTAATTAAAGGCCCATCTTGTCTCCTACTCTACACATCTCTCTCAGTATGTCTAGGTGAATTTCTCATTTTTCTTTGAAGAAGATCTATAAGAACACTTCCAACTGTGCCATCCTATGACTTAGTGAAGAAAGACACACATAGCACCATACTTCTGGTGTAGACATAGTCTATCTAGAAGCAGGGGGTTAAACTAGATGATCTCTTCAAGTGTTGGCAGCTAGGTGGCATAGTGGCTTGGAGTCAAGAAGACATAAGTTCAAATCCAGCCTCAGGTACTGTCTAGCTGAGTGACACTAGGAAAGTCATTTAATCTCTGTCTACTTTGATTTCCTCACCTGTAAAATGGGTATATAGAACCTACCGCACAGGGTTGTGAGGATAAAAGGAACTAATATTTGTAAAGTATTTAGCATATCATAGATACATAATAAATGCTTGTTCTCTTTTCTTCCCTTCTCACCAAGATCTAGGACCATGTGTTTTGGGAAACCCAGATTTAACATCCTTTGTATAGATAAAAGCTTAAATAATGAAAAGTATGCCCCCTACTCCCCTCTCATCCAGACCTATAATTTTATCATTGTTGGGAGAGGCAGACTGGCAACTCACCTTGGTCTTAGGCTGTTGCCTGGGTCACTGAGAGTACACAGGGGAACAGAATGAACATTGCCTACACTTTATAAATATTACCTTATTTGATTGTCACATCTCTGTGAGAAACTGAGAGGTTAAGTGACTTACCCAAGATCACTCATCTAGTAAAGGACTGACAAAGGATTTTAACTCATCTTCCTGACTCCAGACCCAGTAATCTATCCACTGCACCACCTAGCTGCCTCAGCCAATGTGTGTCAGAGGAAGGACTTATACCTTCTTGACTCCAAGACCTACCCTCTATCCATCATGCCACTCCAGATTAGGTTGTTCACTGATTTCAGTCATGTCCATGACCCCATTTGGGGTTTTCTTGGAAAAGATACTGGAGTGGTTTGCCATTTTCTTTTCTAGCTCATTTTATAGATGAGAAAACTGAGGCAAACAGGATTAAGTGACTTGTCCAGGGTCACACAGTTAGTAAATGTTTGAGACTTGATCTGAAATCATGAAGATGAGTCTTTCTGACTCCAGGCCCAGTACTCTATCCACTATACCACCTAGTTGCCCAAGGTTAGATATCGTCAATCAAATTAACACAGTCCAATAGTGAAAGGGTATAAATACAAATTCAGGCACAATGCTGTCATATATGTAGGTCCTGATACTCATTTCCATTGACTACATCACAGGAAAGATGATTGAGAGTTTTCTTTTAACCCATCTTTAATGACAATCCAAAATCCCAAGGCTAAAATCATATGCATGAGTATGACCTAAATTTGCAATTTGAACAAAAATGTCAAAAGCTAAGAACTGAGATAGAATGTCAGTAGTGAACCCCCTAGAACTGAACTCTTACTAGTAACTGTGCCTTTTCACGGAACATAGCACAAGATGACAGGCGTAACACAAAGTTAAACACAAAGCATAGAGATCTTTTCCCAAAAATCTCTCAGCCTGAAAAAGCTGTTCAGAGGAAAGAGATGTTTCCATTGACAATATTCAAGCTTTCCAATATAAGCATCCTCTCCTAGACATGCTGTCGTCTTCTTCCTCCTACTCTCCACATCATTAGATTAAGGAAACAGAAATGCAGCCAAATATACTCAGTGCTGGCTCCCATTCAGAGTTCTCATTGGAAGCAAAGAGAATCTAAAGGAGGAGCCGAGTATTTCCAATTTCTTTAAGGCCTGATTTCTTTTGCCCTCTAGGCAGGTGAATCTATTTGCTAGCAAATCACATGACCCATGCACAATGGGATTATATCATCTATTAGATAAGTAAAATTCTTAAAGAAAAAGGACATTTATTGAAAAAGATCAATAGATATATCTTGAGTTGTTCAACTCCCCAAGTTAAATTCTATCTTGTAATCTGTATTGTTTTTCCCTTTACAAAAGAGAAAATTCAACTATGATTCATCTCAACAAAGATTTAAGTTCCTGCTATGTGTACAACATTGGTTTTTGTGAATTTCCAAGCTAGATAAAAGCAGACCAATAAACTTTTTCTCTAAATTAAAATAGTTTAATCTAATTGGAAAAAAACCAACCACCTGCCCTATCTCATCTTTTTTTTAAAGTAGGTGTTTGTCTTAAAGACCAGAAAGGTTCACAAATGATTATTCTCTATATGACTCATAATTTCATTTAGCTTAGTTGACATTAGTAAATTGATAAGAAAAAAAAAAGAGGTTGAGAGTATGCCAAACAGCAAATTATTATTAAAGTTAAAGCACATAGCATTCCTTTCTATTAACAAATAGTGAACTACAAAAGTGGGAAATGCCATATACTATCAGTGAAAATGACTATTACACAGTTCTGCTTAACTCTTTTGTGGAGATTTCTTTGGATGCTTGTCATATGGAAGTAACTATTATGAAAAAACAAAATGCATCAACATTTCCTTTTAAAAGAAAGCATACCATACATAAAATATGGGGCAAGAATATCAAAACAGTAGCTATTGATAAAGCAATAAATCTTCAAGTTTTATCTGGTAGATTTTCCAGCAGTGGACAGTCAACCCCACCCCACCCTACCCCAAGGGTTCACAGTGGGAAGGCAAGAACAGCTGACCTCAGCACCCTCTTTCCAGCACTCCACTTAACTATCAGCAATTACCCCTCCTACCTACTCTAAAATGGCACTATTATCAACCAATCATCTCAGGTCTTCAAGAAAGTGAGAAGTAGCTGCAAAAATTTTTCAAAAGATTGAGGGTCCCTACTACAGGATGCTCTCAAATAGCCAATGGATCCCATGGTCTCATCAATTCAGAAGTTGACACTAATGATCCAGGTCATAATCCATCCATACCTACCCATTCTGTGCTACCTTTGCCCACATCACTCTAAAAGACTACCTAAAGTGGTACCCCTTGTTATGCTAGAGGCCTTGTCCCAGCGTCCCAATGGTATGTATGGAAAACACTAGTTGAGTGACATATGGGATAAAAATCCCAAATCAGACAGCAAAGCAAACTTGTTACACTGACAAACTGGAAAGTTTTAAAACCACCCTTCTCCCTGCCCCAATCATTATTTTCATTTTTAGCTTTTTATCCCTCAAGCCCTTCCAAACCTGGAAATAACAGCTTCTCTAATATGAAGTGGCACATAATCAAATAGGTTTTAAAAACCAATGCTTAGCAATACAACTGACTAATAAATAACTCCCACATGTCCTTTTTGTGTGGTTCCCTAGGGAACCTAAAGTGGATGTAATTGCATCATCAATAGTAGGCTCTCATTTAAAAAAATTTTTTTTTCTTTCCATGGAGAGGAATGCTCCGAATTTTTAGAATAATTGATGAGGGCATTTGAATGCAAAGCTCCTTGTGTAACTGGGGCAATATTGTTCTAGGAGAGCATTTGGATACAATGACCTAAACCTACAAAAAAGAAAAATTAACTTTATTCCCTCTTAAGTAGCCCAGGCATTATTCATTCTCAAAAACATTTTGCAACACATTTAACTGAATGACACTATATGAATAAAAGACTAGTGGCTTTTAAGGCAATTCATGACATAATTTAATTAATACTGTGATTCAATTAAAGGCTCAAAGCTAGCTGCTTGTTAGAAAATTTAAGTCAATGCATACCTCACTAAAGATGATGTATCTCAGAGAGAGCTTCTCCCCTAACAACCAACCTTTCCATTGAAGATGTTTCTTCCTGTTAGATAGGAATGACCACGCATGAGTCACGCATGAGATCAGGCCTCCTCAATATGGTGACCTGTGCCTTTCCCATAAAAATTCCTCTTTGTGTTTTGGAAAGGTCATTTCAACCATTAACATTTCATGTACAAACTAAACAGCCTTCCTGAGCACTCCCTTCTAACACTGGACACCATTCAACCAGCTTTCATTTATCTTAGGCTCAGTGCAAGACATTGGGCTTGGACCTGGGGAAACAAAGACAAAAATAAAACATCTCTTGCCCTCAGAAGCTTAAAGCCTATTATTAATGAATATGAACAAAAGCATCAACACAGTTGGGGACAAAACAAACAAATACCATACCTAGAGGCAACATGGCTGAGTAGATAGCATAGTAGTGTCTATAATCAAGAAGACCCGAATTTGATTCTGGCCTCAGATACTTACAATGGCCTGGGAAAGCTATTTGACCATCTCTTAGCCTCAATTTCTTCATCTGTTAAATGGGGATAGTGATAGGACCTCCCTCACAGGGTTATTGTTAGAATCAAATTAGATAATATACACAAGGTATTTTTTAAAATTTAAAGTGCTATATAAATATTAGCTATATATATATACATATATATACATATATATATATATATACATATTTAAATAAACCCTACCAGGCTCTTATAGTTCTATATTTTTTTTTTTTTGCTTTTTTGGAGGGCAGTTGGGGTTAAGTGACTTGCCCAAGGTCACACAGCTATTTTTTGTGTTAAATGTCCTGACTCCAGGGCTGTTGCTCTATTCACTGCTCCACCTAGCCACCCCTTCTATGTTCTTTCAAAAAATAATATTTTATTTTTTCCCCCAATTACATGTAAAGACAATTTTTGGTTCCCTTTTCTTTTCAATCCTGTGATCCTATAATCAAATTAACTATTATCTGGATTACAATGACCAATCACACATGGCATTTAGAATCATCTGCCCAGTGACTGACCCTAAGTGACTGACAATAATGGGTTCAGTGTTATATCCACATGAGACCAAAGTTAACACAAGGTTAGCCAGTGGTCACAGCCGGGTATCAAGCCAATGACAAGATGACACAACAAAGTCATTATAACAAAATGGCAGCACCATTAATAGCATATCAATTTCCTACAAAAACAATTATCATTTTAAAGAGGAATATGGCAATGATGGTCAATAGAGAAGCAGGGCTGTTTCCTCCCACATCATAGTAGTTCAGTGTTTTTATACTTCCATCCAAAGTCTTCCATGTAGCCAGTGCCAATTGATTTCCAGTTAGTCACTCCCTGGCTTCAGTTTTTTCTTTACTTGGTTTCTTTTGTAATCCTACAATTTAAAAAGTTTTATGCTTTTAAAATATTCTGAGAATGGGTCCATAACCTTCACTGAATTGCCAAAGGAGTTCATAAGCCACAAAAGTTCCCGATGACACCCAAGGGTTTCCTCTGTTTCTAAAATTACAAGTCTCTCAGTCTATAGGCCTCAGAGAGTATCTCTACTAATAAATCTCCAATAATAAAATTGCATCTAATTAAGAGAATAATCTCTATTAATCACTCTGACTTTCAGAAACTACAGTCCTTTCACACTTTACAGATATCTCCAGCCTCTATCTTCCCCCTTCCAGTTCTCTATCATACATTGTCTTTCTGCTTTAGAAAGTAAGCTCCTTGAGGGCAGGGACTGTCCTGCTTGTTTTTACTTGCATCCCCAGCATTTAGCACAGTTCCTAGAACATAGAAAACACTTAAAAATACTTTATTGGGGCTGCCAGGTAGCACAGAGAGTAAGAGCACTGGCTCCAGTGTCGGGATGACCTGGAGATCAAATCCAGGCTCAGACACTTAGCACCCACCCAGAAACACCTGGCTGTGTAACCTTGAGCAAGTTACTTAACTCCAATTGCTTTAAAAAAAAAAAGAAATACTTTATTGATTTATCTTCCAAGTAAGAATGAGTAATATAAACCCAGTTTTGAGAGAAAGTGCCAATCTTAGAAAACACTTCATGGGATAACAAAATTTTAGAGCTAGGAAGGACCTTAGATATAATTTTGTATAACCCCCTTACTTTACAGGCAAGGAAACTGAGGCCTAAAGATGTACAGACTCATAATTTTAGAAACAGAAGAACACTTGATATCATCTGTAGGTTCCTAACATTTTTTGTCCCATGAGTTTCTTTTGCAATCTGGTGAAAGTTATAGACCCCTTCTCACAAAAATCTTTAAAAAAAATTTTTTTCTTTGTTTTATTTTTAATTTGTGGAATATAACAAGTATTTCCATAACATAGCACAAAGATGATGGCACATGAAACTGCAAATCTATTACATACAATTTGCTGTTCCTTTTAAACATATAATAAAATTATATATTATATATAATAAAATTATCATGAAAATTTCTTTTTTCCCTTTTTTTCTTCCCTTCCCCCCACCCTAGAGATGGCTACCATTATAGACAACTATGTGCATATATATATCTTTTTTTTTTAAGCAATTGGGGTTAAGTAACTTGCTCAAGGTTACGCAGCCAGTTATTTCTGGGTGTGGTGCTGAGTATCTGAGCCCGGATTTGATCCAGGTCATCCCAACACTGGAGCCAGTGCTCTTACTCGCTGAGCCACCTGGCCGCCCCTATACATATATATCTTAAAAGCATAAAATAAAAACCATACGATTATAAAGGAAGCCAAGTCTATTGAAACATAGTTATCAAAATATTTAAAAAGCAAGTTCATGGTTTCCAGGTTACAAAACCCTGAATCACACAATTAGTCAAAGGTTGAGTAAAGACTCAGCCTCCTGTTTTCCCAACCAGCCCTCTTTCCAGGACACTACTCTGACTCCTCAGCTCCTTTCTTGATAACAGTGACATAATCAGAGGCTCAAAATTTTCAGAAGTTCTAAAGATTTGATGGCTTTATGTATCCAAAATTATTTCTTTAGGAATATAGACTTTGGGCATCACTATTTTAAAACCAACACTGATTTTTCTTACTCAAAGGCTATTTATCATAGAACTTGTAGTGTCAGAAGGGGCATTAGATTATCTAGTCTGACTTTGTTTTGACAGGTGAGAATTTCCCGGATCATAGTAGCAAGTTAGAACCTGCAATCCTGTCTGTCAATCTAATGTGGGTTCCCATATGCCACAATGCCTTTTTCAGTCATTCATGTGGTAGATCCATTGGCAATGCATTTTTTGTTGAATCATTTCATCACTGCCTCTAAAGGTTTTGTTTGTCGAATCTTTCCATGATCTTTTGTCACATTGCATTATCATCCCTGCCTGGGAACAGAGGGACAAAGGTCAATAACAGAGATTCTCTTCCAGGGATCAAAAGGGCTGCGACATCTTGCTTATATATGCATAGGGTTTCATTTACTTCTCCTTGGCTAGGTTTAAAAAAGCAGGATCCTTGACATTTGCCAAACCTCTCTTGCCAAGTTCAAGTCTCAAACAACTCCAGAACCTCTGTTTTTACCAGCTATGTGGACCTCATAACTTCATGTTCTGACACTGGTGACTAGTTCCTCATTTTAAAAAGTAAGCTATAATTTTCAATCCACAAATGTCTAAAACCATAAGATTGAAAGCCTCACCACTGACTAGGCAAGATGGGATATTTCATTCAGTCTCAGACTCCAATTCATTCAACATAGCCTTCTTGTAAATGTTATGCATTTGCTACCCATATTGAGAACACAGCATCTTGTCTGTACTCCTGTTGGCTTATTGAAAAGATGGATTCACTGTGTATGTAAGCAAAGATAAGTAGACGGAATAGAGAAAGAAAAGTGAATAATTTAAGTACAAGAAAGTTAGTGCCTTTAGCAGTAACTGATTTGTTTATTACTTTCTGGTTCTCTTGATCATTTATAGTACCAACCCTATAATTCTCTTTTGCTCACAAAAATTGTCATATATAAGTACTGACTATAATATATCTCCCAAATCTGTCCCCTCTCTTCACCATTCTCATGGCCATCACCCTAGTTCATATTCTCATTACTTGGGGGTGGGAGGTCAGAAGAAGTTGATGCAAGGACACTCTCAAGGTCTTTCTGATGAACTTTGGTATTGATTGTGACACTGGCTTAGGACTGTCCGTCATGGCATGCCTTCATCAAAGAAGGTGCTATGCTTTATGAGCAAGGCAGATTAAAAATAGCTCCAACAAAATGAGATGTTCAGATTTAGAGACATCTCTATCCCAAATGTTTGTACAGACTATTTGTGCAGAACTTACGATAGATCCTCCCAAGCTTGTATTAGTGTGATCAGCCACAGTTGGGCATTGACCTCAACATAGTGATGTCATTTTGGTCCTTTCTGAGCACGAAGGACAAACAACAACAGCTTGGCGGGGGCGGGGGGGGGGGGGGGGGGGGGGGGGGCGGAAGCTGAGGACTGTAGCCATAGCTTGCCTCTCCACTTCCAGCAAGGCTTTCCTCTAGGCCATCCTCCACTTGACTGCCAGAGTAATCTATCTAATGTACAGCCCTAATCACATCACACTCTCTTCAATGCTTAGTGACTGAAAGCCTGGCCTTCAGTGTCCTCCAAAATCTGGCTCCAATCCACCTTGCTAATCTCATCTCATACTGCTTCCACTATGTTCTCTATATTCCTGCCAAATTGAACAACTCACAGTGCCCTGAACACACCCTGTGCTCTTCTGGCTAAATGCATTTTTTTTTTTTTGCACAGTTCTTTAGGTCTGGAAAGCCTCATTTGCCAATCCTTTTTATTGAATTTCTGCTCATGACTTGAGTTCAAATGCCAGCTCCTAATGAAGTCTTCTCTTATCCCACCTAGCACCTTTTACTAGTATTACCCCTTTTATGCACTTATGATGTTCTTTTTCATCATATTTCTGTTTGTGTCTCAGCTACCCTCCTAGATTGTAAGCTCTTTAAAGATTAAAGCCATTTCTTAGCTTTCTTATCTCTGCTCAACCTAGTATAGCTTCTTTGTAGGAGTAGGAGCTTCATAAATGGTGAATGAATGAATGAACAAATGATATTTGTTACAAATACATAATGCATTTGCCAATTATACATTTGTATTTTGAAGTGATAATGAAGGTTGTTGCTGCTAATTATCTCTAAAACACCTTGCATCTGCTCTAATTAGCTTTCTAATGACTTGGTCTTACTTTTCCAAACCAGTTTGCTCACTCTTGGAGTTGTACTTCATGACAAGCCTGCCATCTTTTCTTAATGTTGAGAAAAATGAAACCACCAATACTATTCAAAGAAAGGGATGCAACAGTCTGGAGAATAGAGATGATCAGGAGCACAGACTTTCAAAGGTTTGGATAAAAGCATTTGCAACCATAAATCCAGAAAAGTGATGTTCAGTTTGAGCTATTGTATGAAACAAAACCATAAAATGTGTTCTTCTAATTAATCAATCAAGGAGCGTTTATTAAGTGCCAACTATGTGCTAAGTACAGGGAGACAGAAATGAAATAGTCACTTTCTTCAAGGAATTTATATTCTATCTGGGGGGACAATATATACATATTCAAGTACAAACAAAACATAGGGAAGGTAATTTGGGAGAGGCCCTATAAACTGGAGGAGGGGATCTGTAAAAACTGATGTGGGCCTTCATAACAGAGACACCCCAAAATAAAATCAAATAATTTTGCTTGGATTAATAACCAGTTTTATAAATATACTTCTCAAATGTTTTATGCATTTTAATTTAGATTTAACATTACATTGGGAAACACTTTTTTAAATGTATTCTACTTTATTCTAATATACAATTATCTTGGGAATTTATGCTATAAAGAATTTAAAACAGTCTAATTTGTATTCTATGTACCTAGCACATAGCATATAATGCAAGAGCTATTTCTGTGCGCCTATTATGTAAAAGACATTATTCTAAACATTGATGATGCAAAGAGAAAGAAAAAATAATCCCTACTCTGCCTAGAAGCAGCAAGAAAGAGTATTAGATTCGGAATCAAAGATATTGGGTTCGAATCTAGACTCTGCTACTTAGTTTCTATATGACCTTGGACAAATCATTTAACCTCTCTAAGCCTCAAATTCCTTATTTGCAAAATTAAGGGGTTGAACTAGATGACTCTAAGGTGCCTTCCAGATCCAGAGCTACAATACTAAGAAACTTACAATCTATTGAACTTAATAAAGGGTATTAAGAAATGTGAACTCAGTTCAGTCAAACCAAACCAAATAGATTTCTGAAATGCCCAACAGAGAGCTTCTGATTTGTAAGAGTTCTGTGCAAAAAGCAAGCACCCAAAGCCAGAATAAAAAATAGAAGTCTTTTGAAGTCCCCGAGATAACAAAAATTCCAGAAATTCATTATTTGATTTCACATGTTTCATTACCCTCTGCTCTGCTAAAATAATCTAAAACACTAGCTTTCTTTCCCATTGCTGTAGAAGACAGTTCTATTGCCACCAGCGATGTCACTAGGTCATTACCCAATGACCAGGATTTATTACAGAGCAGCAGCAGCAGCAACCCAAGAGGGATTGAAATTATCACTTTCAAAATATAACCAAGAAAAGTTAGAAATAAAGGTGAGCATTTTCTGTTGGGAATCCTTAATTTGGATTAGGCAAACCCATAGGACAAGTCCTCTGCTTCTCCACCCACAAGGAAATTACTCAGCATATGCAATATGGTTGGGAACTGGCATAGTCTTCTTAAGATCAGAGCTCAGTCAACTTTGAGACCCGCCCAACCTGATTGAAACTTGCTTGTCTAAAATAAGTAAGCATTAAAAAAAAAAAAAAGTCTGGCCATACTAGTGCTTATAGTACTCTGTATAGGCGAGATCAGTGCGGATGTTGAATAAACATTGTAACAGTTAGATGCAAAGACCTAGTAAATTATCTGATTCATTTGCCCGCGGCAAAATAGAATTGGTACAACACAATATCCTCTCCAATTTCATGGAGTCTAAACTTCAGTGTTCGTGGCAACATAGTTTCTATCATTTCTTCATTTCACCCCATTCTGCTTACTCCCAATATCCTCAACCATCCAAAAATTCTCTGGGCCTCACTTTCCATATAGGAGAAATGAAGATGTTAGATTATCTTACATCAGAAATTCCTGCCCACTCTAAGTCAGTGATTCCATGAGGTCTTGGCAGCTTTTTGCCAAGTTTCTTTTGACTGTGGTTAGGACATAACTGCAATGATTGTGGGAGAGTATGATGCCTTGCTGCCAAAGAGAAAATGTGGATTAAATATTGCAATGAGAGGGACTCATGAGGACCCATTTCCCCATAAGAGAAGATTCCTCTCTTTAGAACAATAGCTAACATTTTTGTAGTACTTTAAGGTTTGCAAAGTACTTTACAAATATTATCTCATTTGATCCTTACAATGACTCTGGGAGGTTGGTGCTATTATTATCCCCATGTTACAGCTGAAAAAAAATTGAGGCAGACTGAAGTAAAATTATTTTCCCACAGTCACATAGCTGGTAAGTGTCTGAGGTCAAATTTGAACTCAGGTCTTCCTGACTCCAGGCCCAAAGCTCTCTCCACTTTCACCACTTTGCATGTGGGACCTTGGACAAATCACATATCTTCCTCAGGGGCCACAGTTTCCTCATCTGTAAAATGAGAAGGTTGGACTACATCGCCTTTAAGGTCCCTTCCAGATCTAGATCTAATCTTATGTTTTCTGAAAGAAACCAAGTGAAAATAATATACTTTTACTGACCCTGAATTAATGACTTAATTCATCGAGTTAAAAAAATTCATATGACTGACACACTAAATTTTGGTACTTTGGTGTATCTGTGACTTCACTAGCATGAATACTCCTTTCACATGTGCAGCTCACAGACTTTTTCCATGAATCCCACAATTTTCTAATCTTTTTCTAGTACACGTTTTCCCAGAAATGAGGTCAAATAATGTAGGCAGGGGCAGCCAAGTGGCACAGTGGATAGAGCACCAGTCCTGGAGTCAGGAGGACCTGAGTCCAAATCCAGCCTCAGACACTTAACACTTACTAGCTATGTGACCTTGGGCAAGTCACTTAACCCCAATTGCCCTGCCTTCCCCCCTCCAAAAAGAAAAAAAAATCATATATCAAATAATGCAGGCAAAGCATTTTGCAAACTTTAAAGCAATATGTAAATGTTAGTTGGGTATTATAAAGTATTAATAATGTCAATATTAAGCTTCCATAAATTATCTACCCATGCACTACAAGTCTTATTCTGATTTCCCCCCCATATTTAGGATACAAGTGTATTATATTAATAAGTTTAAATCCCAGTTAAGCAGTACTTGCCAATAAGAGTGAACCAGTCATTCCAGTGTTTCCCTTGTAATTAGCAAATGAAGAAATTAAAAAAAAAAAAAACTAGCTTACTTTTAGCTATACACACCCTTTCTGAAACAGATAAGAAAAAAGAAGTCTTTACCAAAATGGATGGAAGACCAACAATCTAAATTCTAAAGTCGTCTCAGAGAACATAATTAGGATACTGGGCAAACCACTTTTTCCTTCAGGAATCAGTGGTCATCTACCTGAAGAGATTATCTCTATGTGTTTCTGCCTTGTCTGGCTCAATCTGATTTCTATCCCAGAAGCAGTTCTCCCATTTCACAGTGGGAAAAGTAAGACTGCCTGGCTTACGTGGAGTGATGGGTAGGAAACCAACATGCTTAAGAATTTACCAATGCATTGTTTGTTAAGCTTCTCTCCCTTCCTACTCAAAGTTATTTTTTTTTTTTAAGATTTCAGAAATGAAGAAGGAAAATCCACCCATGTCCCTCCCCTCCTCTTACCTTGCTATGCAGTAATCCTGGGAAAAGAAATGGCAAAAGAAATTAAAGAACAGAGCTGAGAAACCGGGTGTTGAGGCAATGCCTTTCAGAACAGAAAGAGCCAGTTAGCTCACCTGAGGCCCGAGGCCACTCCCACTGTAACCGCTCCTAATTTGCACTCTCTGTGTCCCTCCCCTCCCACTTGCTTTCTCTTCTTACTCATACACCTTGGCAACTTTTCCAAAATTGAAAAAAAAAATGATTCAGCCTGAAGTTGCTGTTGTCTGCAGAGCTTCCAAAGGTTAACAACATGCTACAGCAAGGAGGGGATGTGGATAACTTGGGACACTAATGCACTGTTGGTGGAGGTGTGAACAATCTGAAACTATGTCCAAAGGGCTACAACTGTGCATACTCTTTGGTCCAACAATACCACTACTAGATCTGTATCTCAAAGAGATTTTTTAAAAAAGGAAAAGTTGCTATGTGTATAAAAAATATTTATAGCAGTTCTTTTGTGGTAACAAAGAATTGGAAATTGAGGAAATTGTTCCCCATCAGCTGGGAAACAGCTAAACAAGTTGTGGTGCATAATTGTGATGGTCCGCCATTGCACTATAAGAAGTGGAGAGCAGGGGCGGCCAGGTGGCGCAGTGAGTAAGAGTGCCAGCTCTGGAGTCGGGAGACACGGGATCGATTCCCGGCCTCAGATACTTAACACCCACACAAAAAAACTGGTCATGTTGGGCAAGTTACTTAACCCCAATTGCTTTTAAAAAAGAAAGAAAGAAATGAAGAGTAGAATGGTTTCAGAAACACCTGGGAAGACTTATTTGAACTCATGCAAAATAAAGTGAGCAGAACCAGGAGAACATTATACACAGTACATGTTGTAAAGATGATCAAATATGATGGATTTAGCTCCTCTGATCAAGACAATGATGTAAGACAAACTACACAGCACCCACTATCCACTTCCAGAGAAAGAACTGATGAACTCTGAATGCTGATTGAAGCATACTTTTGAAAAAAACTTTATTTTTATTGTCTTATTTTGTGTTTTCTTTTACAACATGCCTAATATGGAAATATGTTTGGTATGACCTTGCATGGATAATTGAAATTAAAGTGCTTGCCTTCTCAAGAAATGAGGAAGGGCAGAAGAGATGGAAAGAACTTAGAATTAAATTTTTTTTAAATGATTGTTAATCATTTTACATGTAATTGTGAAATATTTGATGAAATTAAAAAAAAAAATATGCTCCAGCAGGAAACAGCTATGTGTGAAGTTTGACTATCACGCACGCACACACACACACACATACACACACACACAAGCATCTGATTAGAAAGAGAAAAGAAAATGGTAAAGGGGAGGAGGGAAGCCTGAAGCCTCACACTAGACTTTTTTTTTTTTACTTTATGACTAAGCCCTACAATTTAGAAAGACATTAAGAGAGCTAATACCTATAAAAATCAAATAATATCTATTAAATCACTTAGTACGTAGTGCCTGGCATATAGTAAGTCCATAATAAATGTTTTTTCCTTTTCTCTTCCCCTCTCCTCATCCCCATTCCTTTGCAAATCACAGATATTAGAATACTTATAAAGGATGGCCCAGGTTATAGGCAACTACACTATATTCAAATATCTATAATTTTTTTTTCAGAGAACGGAAGGCTGGGGCAGAAGAAAGTAGACTAGTCTAAGACAGTTGCCTGACACACACAAAAATTAAGTGACTTGCCCCAGGACCATTCAGTTAATAAGTATCAGACTTAAGATTTGAACCTAGATCTTCCTGTTGCTAGGTCCAGCTTATTATCTACTATACCAGGCTACTTCTATGTAACCATCATTATTTCCTTCATTCTTTCACACAACAAACATTTATTGAATAGCTCCTACATGTGGGTGGTTAGGTGGTATAGTGGATAGAATGCCAGGCCCAGAGTCAGGGGGACCTGAGTTAAAAATCCAGCCTCAGACACTAACTGTGTGACCCTAGGCAAGTCACTGCTGTTTGCCTCAGTATCCTCATATGTAAAATGAACTGGTGAAGGAAATAGCAAACCACTCCAGTATCTTTGTCAAGAAAACCCCAAATGGGATCACAAAGTCGATCAGGACTGAATGACTCAACAACAACAAACACATTGTGGCGGCTAGGTGGCACAGTGAATAGAGCACCATCCCTGGAGTCAGGAGGACCTGAGTTCAAAGCCGGCCTCAGACACTTAACACAAAAAATAGCCGTGTGACCTTGGGCAAGTCACTTAACCCCAATTGCCCTCCAAAAGGCAAAAACAACAACAGGAACAAACACAAGTTCCTACTCACCATGCATCATACTTGATCATATGGAAGAGTCAGAGATGTTTAAAAGTAGATGATCCTGCCCTCAATGAGTTTATAACCTAGTGACATTTGAAACAGACCCTGAAGGATGGATTGGAAGGGCAGAGAAAGAACAGTACTCCAAGTAAGAAGGAGAACAGCATGAACAACAGCTCAGACAAACACAAGACATGTTACATTAGTATTAATGTTTGTTTCCAGAAAGTGATAGCTGTTGTAATGAAGAGTTTCCATGTGACACATTATTTCTTCTTGCCATTATAAGAGCTCAATATAATTTAGTTTCACCCCTTTGTTGAGATTTGGCTATCCTAACTCTAATTGTCTAGTTTTCTTCAGATCCTTTGTCATTTCCGAACATGGTTCAAAGTCATTCTCTGCACATCTTGATGAAAAGTGGAAAAAAAATTCAAAGAGGTTTTATCTATTTGTCTATTTGAAAACATCTATATGTTTGGAGCTATGTCACTAAGTAGCTTGGAATCCTTGGTTTTAGCCATCCACCAGAAGATGAACTTATAATCATTGACTGTTAGAGTTAGAAGGAACTTCAGAGATCACTTCACTCAATCCTCTCATTTAAAATGAGGCAGCCAAGGCCTGGAAAGTTCAAGTAGCTTGCCCAAAGTCACATAGATCATTAGCAGCAGAACATGGCTAATTACGTCCTAGTACATCAGTTCAGATCATCTGGATACAGCAGCTTTCTAGAATCAAAAGAGAAAGCTCTTTAACCTCGAGTTTCTGGTATTTAGGGTGACACATTACTGAGAGAAAGCCTGGATTCTCATCCTCTGTCTTCCTCTTCCTAGCTGTGTGACGTTGGACAAGTACCATCCTCTCTGAGTCATAGGTGCCTCCTCTCCAAACGAGGGTGATGATCTTCCTGGCCCTACTTACATTGCATGGTTGTTGTCAGGTTCAGATACATACTGTATGGAAAGACTACTTTAGTGAAGTGTAAAGGGAGGCAGGAGCCATATTGGAACGCATGCTGGATTTGGAACCAGAGGAACAGAGCCCAGGTTCTGGCTCTTACTACTCGTGTGACCCTTGGCAAGTTACTAAACCTCTCTGGGGCTCAGTTTTCTCATTGATAACTTGAGGAGTTAGACTCCTAGACAAGCTCCTTGGTGCCTTCCAGCTCTCAGTTTAGTATCTTGGGAGATTATATGGATCACAAGCTCCTTGAGGACAGAAACTTTCCTTTTTGTGTCTATGCCAGTGACTCTCAAAGTAGGTTTTGTAACAAATGTTATGCAAGGCCAGGATATGGCAGAGGGCTCTGCCAGGTTTCAGTCCTTGAATAGTAGATAACTTGATTTCTGTGGGTTTAGAAAAGGAAGGTAAAAACATGAAAATTTACTGAACTGCCAATTGCAAGATAATTGTGAATAAGGGCCTTCATGACTGGCAAAGATATATGAATCAAGAGATATCATGACATAGTGAATAGGGCACTAGACTTGAAATCAGGAAGCCTTGAGTTTAAAGCCATCTCAGACACTTATTAGCTGTGTGACCCTGGGCAAGTCACTTAACCTCTCTGGGCCAAAGTTTCTTTATCTGTAAAATAGAGAGGTGGGACAGCCAAGTGGTACAATGGATAGATAGAGCGCTGCACCTGGAGTCAGGAAGACTCCTCTTCCAGATTTGAATTAGGTAAGTCACTTAACCCTGTTTGCTTCAGTGCCCTCATCTGCAAAACTAGCTGGAGAAGGAAATGGCAAATGACTGCTATATCTTCCCCAAGGAAACCCCAAATGGGGTCACACAAAATCAGACACAACTGAAACAACTAAACAACAAGACAATGTTGTGTGGTGGACCCCACTAGGCTGCCTAAGGAAAGGCAAATTAAGCCAGGACAGGAAAGCAGAGCAGGTGAAGATTTCTATGTGGATCACCATGAGTGGTCACTACACTTACAGCTTGGGTGACACAGGAAGACCCAGACTCAAGAACAAAGGAAAAAAGAGAAGAAAATGGAAAGAGGATCAAGGCAGAGAAGAGAACAGAAAGAGTCCAGGCAGAAGCATCAACAAGCAAGACAACTTTGCGAACACAACTTTATAAATTTGAAAAGAAAAGCAAACCATACATAACAGATATTTGCAGTCTCATATACAACCCTATTTTGGTGTTCTGCTTTGTATATTGGAATGCCCATACATATACTATGCATATTATATATACATACGTACACACATGCATATATTTAATAGAAGTCATTAAGGCTCATTTTCCAAGCAAGGTCCCTAACAAACATAATTTCCCATTTTTGAAACAATGGTTTGCTTATCTGTCTTTCCTCAAGATTATCATATCTAGTTATTATATATTCTTAATAAATTCCCACTCTTGTTTTCTTTGTTTGTTTTTGTTTGGTTGGTTTTTTTGTTTTGGTTTTTTTGGAGGGGGGAAGGAAAGGCAATTGGGGTTAAGTGACTTGCCCAAGGTCACACAGCTAGTGAAGTGTCAAGTGCCTAAAGATGGATTTGAACTCAGGTCCTCCTGACTCCAGGACTGGTGCTCTAGTCACTGCACCACCTATCTGCCTCCCATTCTTGTTTTCAAGGAAGGAGCTGTGTGTGTCTGAGTTGTTGTCACAGTCTATCAAGTTACACTGTGGCCAACATCAAAAGATCCCAAGTTCATAAGACTGTTGGAACACATATAAGACAGGGACATGTTCACAGAAGGAGGGTTGATAACAGAGTCTAGTAAATTGCTCTATACTCTGACTTGTCCAACTTTCCAAGGAGTGGGCATATAGATATGGCCTACCAATTTAGTGGTATCATTAAAATTATTGGACATTTTCTATTTCAACATTCAATTTAACTAGTATTTATTGAGTATATTATAACTCAACTATATTGAATATATTTATTGAGTATATTTAACTAGTATTTATTGAGTATAATAATTATAATCAATACTGACTCCCACCTTCTAATCAAACCATAGAATAATAAGGCTTAATGAGAGATCTGAATATAAAATTCTGGATAAAGTCATAATCTACACAAAACTTCCTATTTTTAAAATGGAATTTGGGTCTGATGATGACTATTGGTTGAACCAAGTAGGAAACATCAACTACTACCACATAATCCACTTTAACCAAAATGTTAAGACCTTTTAAATTCCATCTTATGATGCCTTTGAGATAGAGAAAAGACAATGTTGCAGAGTTATTTAAATATCACGTGTAAAGAATGTCCGTTATTATGCCTATACTTTCTGGTATCTTATTACAGTGTCAACTATAACAGCTAATGAATTCAAAAGCAGAGTGACCACTTCTCCCAATCTTCCTTTTGCCCTCAATCAATGGTCCCTTATCTTCTCTGACCTGTCACACAGATCTTTGCTACCCTCCCTCACCTTCACTTGGACTAGGGATGGGGAACCCGAGGCCTTGAGGCCACACGTGGCTCTCTAGATCTTCAAGTGTGGTCCTTTGACTGAATCCAAAATTCACAGAATAAATATCCTTAATAAAAGGATTTATTCTGTAAAACTTGGACTCAGTCAAAAGGCTGCACCCAAAGACCTAGAGGGCCACATGTGGCTTCAAGGCCACAGATTCCCCACCCCTGGTGTCCCTCCCTTATAAAAAATTCTGTGATTGAATGATCTTATAGTATAATGAAATAGAAAATAGCCAGGTACCTAGGAGACTTCAAAAAGCAAAAAAATGACTGAATGGAAATAGGTGTTAGCAGGGCACTCAGAGTCTGAAATCTAACGAGAACATAGAGCATGCTCAGAAACTTGAGAGACATAGATTAGAAACACAGCTGTTAGAGGCTGTGAGATGGTGCAGTGGATAGTGTGCTGGGCTAAGAGATAGGAAAACCAGATACTCCCTAGCTATGTGTGACCCAGACCAAGTCACTTACCTCTCTCAGCCTCAGTTTCCTTACCTGTAAAATAGGGGTAACACTAGTTCCCACCTCCCAGGATTGTTATGAGGATTATGTTTGTTAAGCATTTTGAAAACCTTAAAGCGCTACATAAATGCTAGCTATGATTGTTATTATCCATTTTAATATCTCAGAAGGCAGGGAAGCCTCAATAACTATGCTGTTTTTATTCAGTTCAAAGCTTCTAGAAGCTTTCTGCCGCCTGACCTCATGAAAACCTAGCTATGGAACTCTTTTGATCTCCCTTTAACTTGAAGAAGCTTCTGTTTGTGCTAAGCATTTATAAAATCCACATAAACTGTCTTATGACTTTGTCAGCAAGATGCACTTCGAGTGATTAAAACCTTAGGATGTAGGAACCCAAAGGACCTTAGAGTATAACTCTCTCCTTTTACAGATGAAAAAAATGGAGTCTCAGACCAGTGAGGTTGCTTGCCCAAGGTCAAGGGCATAGGCAGGAATAAGACCTCACCAATGGTCACCAGATCCCTAGCTCAGAATATTTTACATTATAGTAGGGTTAGATGTTGGGGGCATATTTGATAACACACTGACTTTTATGGTTCTTGTTCACAGAATCTTAAAACTTAAGAATTCAGAATCAGTTGGACATTATTCCAAATGACTTCTGCAGTATTGCCAGTGCCCTGTCTTAAAATCCATTTTACACATACTATGATTATGGTGTCTGACATTTCCCAATTGCTTAATATTCTTGTAAAAGATTTCAAAAAGCAAAAAAATCTTGGCACTAATTGACATGTCTGGGGTTCTTTTCAAGTATTTCCTATACATTCTTATGAATGAATTTTCTTCTTTCTTTCGTTTCATTTGCCATATGAATCATTTTTACTAATTTCAGGCTTGGACAATATTAATGGAGAAAAATAAGTTTAAAAAGGAATTAAATGCCTTGTGAAATTTCATTAAAGAATTCCTTATAACCCAATGATACTAAGTATTCAACCTGGATATTTAATGACATCTCTCTCTCTTTGTCTCTCTGTCTCTCTCTCTGTCTCTCTGTCTCTGTCTCTCTCTGTCTTTGTCTCTCTGTC
>NW_027186304.1:103383604-103425921 GCF_028583685.1 Petaurus breviceps papuanus
TCTCTCTCTGTCTCTCCCTCTCTCTCCCTATAGGTTGAAACATTGCAAACATTACTATCCTTTACTCAGCATTCTCCTGGGCAGATGTCTTGACACACCCTGCCTCTCCCATTGAGCAATTCAGAGGAGCCCTGTTTGAGCATGTTCTGGAATCACCTCTTTTTTTTTTCTCCCCCTTATAAAAAGTTCAACAGGAAATTCTTAATCATTCTCTATTTGTACTTTCAGTAACTCAGGGGTTCATTTACTCCTGATGGGTGGATCCAAATCTTATTTATGATATTTCTCCCACATGTTGATAAAGGAATACTCACAAGCCTGCACATTTGTAGCAATTCACAAAAATTGCCCAATGAAGGTCCCCAATGAATAACTAAATGTGATTATTCCTGTTTGTGGAGAAACTGAGGTAACAGAAATGAAATGATTTTCAAATGATGAATCACTGAGTAAGGCAAAAACAAAATCTTGTCGTCTCCTAAATTTCCCTAATTACTAATTGTTCTTCCATATTAAAAATTTTTAATGTGTTTTGCTTTATTTTGTGTTTAATTTTCTATCTTTTAAAACTAATATGGAATTTAGAACTTCATACTGATATCGTTTAGTGCCTAGAACTCTGTACTTGGAGCTAGGAAGAGCCAGGATCAAATATCATCTCCAGCACTTTTTATATGTACAACTAAGAGTAAGTCATTCATCTCTCAGCCTCAGTTTCCTCATCTGCAAAATGGCAATAATAATAGTTGTAGTGTCTACTATACAGAATTGTTTTGACACTCAAATTAGGTTTTTTATATATATAGTGTTTTCTAATTCTCAGAGAATTGGGACCGAATTGGAACTGTCCAGTTGGGTAAAAGAGTTATTATTATTATTATTATTATTATTACTACATTCTCATCTAGTTTGATAACATTCAGATAGAAATTGTCTGGGGCAAGTTGATATACTATTATTCCTTTTTATTAAATGATATGAGGACTGCTACTTAGCCACATACAAAAACTGCTTTTTATAGTTGAAAAGAAAATATTAAGACATCAGCTCATCCTCTGTAGGCTCACTGAGAACATCTTCAGTACAATTCCAGTAGCAGACAATAAAACAAGGATGGCATGTGCCTGATCCCACATGATTTTGATCTCTCTTGCTAAGCCTCTATATTTTAAAAGCTTTTTGTTCTGAGCAACTTGGGAGATTATGGATATTTGCTAACAGTGACATCTATTGAAAACATTCTTAAGTTGTAGATCAGTGTGATATCCAGAGGAGGACATAAAACAGTTCAGTCATTATTCACGCTCCAATTCTAGTACAATTTATTGGTTAAGGTATCCAGGATATTTTGAAGTCTATATTGGTAGTACGGGAATTTGTCATCTGTGAGTGCACAGTTAGCAAGCTTCTGATGCATACTTCTAGCCACTGATCAGATCTTGCTAGATATTTTATAGAAGCTAAATTTTTATAGTCTATAGTGATGTGTTGCACAGTCTCTATTATTTCTGCATCAATCACTAAATATGGGCTAATTAAGGATAAATCTGTCACTTCTGGTAATACAACCAAGTTTTGATTTACTACCATAAATCCCTCCACTTCTACAAACAAATCTGTGAACTTGACTAACATTATTAGACGCCAGTGGCTCCCTATTACCTCCAGGTACAAATATAAAATCCTTTATTTGGCATTCGAAGTCCTTGACAACTTGTCCTGTGACGGCCTTTTCACTCTTATGATGCCTTCCACTCCTCTTCCTAACCCCACTTACTCTCCAAACCAGTGACACTGACTTCCTTGCTGTTCCTTAAATGCTGTTTCTCAGTTGTTTCAGTCGTGTCCGACTCTTCATTTTAAAATTTGGGGTTTTCTTGGTAAAGATACCGACGTAGTTTGGCATTTCCTTCTCCAGCTCATTTTGCAGATGAGGAAACTGAGGCAAACAGGGTTAAATGACTTGCCCAATAAATGTCTGAGGCCAGATTTGAACTCAAGAAGATAAGTCTTCCTGACTCTAGGCCTGGCATTCTATATTCACTGAATCTCCTAACTGCCCTATTCCTCAAATAAGACACTCTGTTTCCCTGTTGTGGGCATTTTCACTGGCTGTTCCCATGCCTGGAATGCTCCTTACCTCTCTCTCCCGCTTACCTGGCTTCCTTTAAGTCCCAGCTAAAATTACACCTTCCAGGAGGCTTTCCCTAATCCCCTTTGATTCTACTGCTTCCTCTCTGTTGATTATCTCCAATTTATCCTGCCAACGGTTGTTTTTTTTTGTTGTTTTTGTTTTTTTAGTATATAGTTGTTTGACTGTTGTCTTCCCCATTAGATTATGAGCTCCTTGAGGGTCGGTACTGTCTCTCTCCTCTCTTTGTATCCCCAGCACTTAGCACAATGTCTGGCACACAGTAGGCTCTTAATAAATGTTTAATGACTGACTTAGTCTTTGACAACATATTATTGGCTAAGTATGTGTAGATATCAACAGTGCAGGGCATTTTGAGTCAACTCTAGTATTTTAGTAGTTTCAAAGGCTCCAACTGAAAGTAAATATCTTTCAATTACATTCAACAAATCAAAAGGCATGTACCTGTTGTCAACCTTTATTATTGCTCAGTGAAGTTATGGCTTTCTCATTCCAAAAGTATTTCTATAGATTTTAAAAAATATTTTTATTATGTGCTCCAAGAATGTATATCCATCATCTTTCTTTTTTTTATAAAGTTTTCTTCTTTCTATAGCTATCTCAGGATGACAGGTCCCACATTTCATTAATATTATATGTGGTTTAATATTCATTAATATTATATATAAAAGATACTTTACAAATCTGCTATGGTTCATTTTATAGTTCTTCAAGTATAAATTAACATTAGAATTGCAGAAATGCTAATTGCTTTAAATATATCCTTCCAATTCAGCTTTGACTTTAGGATGTCAGTAAGCTTCTTAAAATTCAACCATCACTGTCTTGGGGAAGGGGGAAGGGAGGGAGGAGAGAAGATCTGGAACTCAAAATCTTATAAAAGCAAATGTTGAAAGCTAAAAATTAGTAAATAAATTTATTTTTAAAAAAAGAAATTCAACCACCACCTTCTCCTAGATATCTTTATGCTTGATGTGTCTGGTCTAGAGGATACCAAAGTATTTGTATATATCACCTTCAACCATTGGTTCAATTTGAGATCTATATTCAAAACTGAAATCTTCAGTCTCCATCTTTCCTGGGCAAATAATAAGAATTTTACCCTTGTTGAGTGCAAATGATGTTTAATAACATTAGAGAAAGCTTGCATGAGATGAAGGAGATGTGCTTTTTGTTGAGGCCATATAACATGTCATTGAGATGCATCAAGTGATTAATAATATGTTATGGAAAATTTGGAAGCTATATTTTCTTCTGTTCAAGAGAGATTATAATAGATGTAAGACTCAACAGAATCATATTAAGTTTAAACTATTTCCCTGAAAAAAATCATATTTTACATCAATTTTGTTGACATTATTGGGTCAGGGTCATGTTTTAAATAGAGAATATTTTTCCAGGTAGACACCAAGTGCTCTAGCATTTACATTAAACTTAGTTCCATTTAACACATTTGCAGTATAAGGATAAGCCATGAGTCTAGAATGGAGTCAAAGGCTTATGGATAACCAATGAAGGCAATTTGTTCAGTAATTACTGAATTGATGTTATATCAATGGGACTTTGGGGCACATCTTTTTTACTGATCAGTCGATATATTATTTTCTTCTGTTTTTAGATTATTTTAGTAATATAAGCATATTGTTATTATTATTAAATATTCTACATGGAACATAACAGAGAGAAAAAAATAGAAGGGGGATCCTACAGAGAAACAAACTTTTAGAAAGCAATAAGGCAATAGAACATAGTGAAAATTAAAGCAGAGCCCCATGGGACTTAAGCAACCCAATTTTCCTACTCATTCAAAATCTGCTTTTAGATTAAAATCTCATTTGATGAGCTCACTCTATTTAGAAAACCCTGCTACATAAGATGACAGGGGGTGAGGGGATGGGAATGAGCATTTATATAGTACCTGTGTGCCAGGTACTGCACTAAGTGCTTTACAAATACTATCTCATTTGATTCTCATAGCAATGAGGTGTTCTTATTATCCCCATTTTACTGTTGAAGAAACTGAGGCAAACAGAGATTAAATAATGTACCCAGGGTCACACAGCTAGTAAGTGTCTGTGGGCAGATTTGAACTCTCACCTTCTGACTCGAGGTTGTATGCACTGCATCACCCAGCAGCTTCTGACAAATTTTATAAACTATTTATTTATTTATTTAGAAGGTCACATGTCTGTAAAAAGTTGATAGATTAGAACTAGAAGGGATCTGAGAAACCACCTAGTCCCAACCCTTCATTTTACAGATGAGGAAAGAGATCCAAAAATGAAGCTACTTTCTCATGATCTCACAGTTTGGTCAATGACAGAGTTGAGACCCAAACCCAGGACTTTTGATTCAAAGTGCAATGATTGTTCCTCTATACTGGGCTACCTTTTGACAGCAATCTCTTTAGTTAGATTCGCCAGCTAAATGTGTGAAACTAAGGCATGACTTTTTGACATATCTTATCTAAATCTTATATTTCCCCCAATAGCTCTGCACTCAGCATGAATTTAAAAGATGTTATTGAATTGAATTACTATGTAAAAAAAAAAATAGGGACAGCTAGGTGGCACAGTGAATAGAGCACCAGCCCTGGACTCAGGAGGACCTGAGTTCAAATCCAATCTCAAACACTTGACACACTAGCTGTGTGACTTTGAGCAAGTCACTTAACCCCAATTGCCTTGCCTTATCTCCTCAAAAGAAAATGAATCAGATGGAAAGACATATGAATTAATGCATAGAAGTGATGTAACTGATGCCAAATAAGCAGTGCTGAGGGGCAGTGATCACAACAGTACACATTTTTAGAACATTCAAAGATAGCTGAGAGATGTCATTGTGGGGAAGAGGGGGGGAGAGAGAGAGGGAGAGGGAGAGAAAGAGAGGGAGAGAGAGTCCATCAGAGAGGAAAGGAGCTATTCGACAAGAATATGCTAGGAAGTCACATCAATAAGCACTTATTAATTGTATACTGTGTGGCAGGGACTTTGCTAAGTGACAGAAGAAAAGATGAATTTACAATGGTATCTTCAAAATCTCTAAAATTTCTCCAAACAGCAGAGACTAGGAAATGAGTGAATGAAGCAGCAGAAAAAATGAGTGAAAGTGATATCAGGGTAAGGTTTAAAAATGGAGATTATTGTCCCTGTATAGAAGAGACTATAAATGTTCAATGCATCAGACCCAAGGTTCAACCAGCCTAGTGTTCTGTGGCATCTCAGAGATGCTGTGGTTCTCTGTGATAGGATCTTGAGTGACGGGAGATACCTCCTTTCATTCCTATACAGAAAAGTTGGTCCTTGAAAACCCAGGACCTAATCCTTGGAAAAGGGTTGAAAACTAACTATAAATGCAGGCACTACCACTTAGGTAGAGGTACTAACACGTCCCTTTAGTTAACTAGAAAGAAACTAATCACAGGACAATGATTGTCCATGCCTCCCAGGTGACCTTTAAAAGTTGGTTCAGTACGTTGAAGTGGAAGTCAGAACCAAAGAGGAATCCAGATCCTGAAGAGTGGTAAAAATGCCTAGAGCTGGAGATAGTATAAGAAGCTGGGTAGAGCTATTAGGGGGCAGCTAGGTGGCACAGTAGATAAAGTGCCAGACCTGAAGTCAGGAAGACCTGAGTTCAAATCTGGCCTCAGACGCTATCAGTGTGACCCTGGGAAAGTCACTTAACTCTTCTTGCTTCAGTTTCCTCATCTGTAAAATGAGTTGGAGAAGGAAATGGCAAACCACTCCAGTATCTTTGCCAAGAAAACCCCCAAAAGGGGTCACAAAGAGTTGGACACAACTGAAATATAACTGAACAAAAGAACTATGAGTGTAGAAGCATGAGTAAAGGAAACCATTACAAAGAGAGGGGTTAAGACTCCTGAAATGAGGTGATTTGGTCCTAACAATGTCTATGGCTGGACACTTGAAATGTTGCTGAACTCCTCTGCCCACCTCCATCTCCCATTACTGACCCCAAGGCAATAATCTTGTATCTTTCTCCCCATGACTTCCTCAAGGAGGCCTAAAATGTTTCCCTCTGGGCATGGAGAAAAGTTTATTATCTTTCTTTAAGATTTGGAGTTGTGAACATTTCAAAAAAAATTTTTTTGTACCTGTTTTGCCAAAAATTGTCTTCCTTTATAATCCTGTATATTTTTTTAATGCTCTTAAAAACATTATTCTGAGAAGGGATCCATGACCATCCCCCCCAAAAAAGATTATGAACCCCTGCTTAATTTTGCCTTTATGAAGAGTTTTAAACAAGACTTTGCTAGTCTGGATATACTTATCAAAATACAGTTCAAAGGAAACGTTTGAGGAGGAAGCATCCTCAGAGAGAGAGAGATCAGACGAGGAAGTATTTATTCAGAGCCCTGTCCCTGACTGAAGGTTCAGAGCTAAAAGATATTGAGAGAATTGAGAAAACACTCTGGGGGAAGAAAAGGAGCTTGGTAATGACTCAGTAAGAGGGTGGAGAGAATGCGACAGAGGAGTATTTGGACAATGTCCCACCAATGTCTCATTGCTATACCCAGATTTCCATTGGACCTATCACTCAGCATTTTATCTAAACCTTTATTAAACCTATTAAATTTACACTGCTACTCCATCTGACTTGTAATAACAATTCTAAATGCCTACAATCTATTTTGTTTTACTTATTCTAAAGCTATCTCTCTTAAGTTGCAAGAGATGCTGCAGACCTAGTATTCTAGAATTTAATAAGCGAGTCCAAGTTCACCCTTTCATTAGCTTTCTCGACCTCATAGAATTATACTAGCTAGAAATAAAAGAGTCTGGACAAACATGAAGAGGACAGAATTGCGTTTTAAGGAACACAAGAGGTCTGTGGAAAAAGAAATGATCTATCTTCCTTCCTCTATGTCCGTCTGCAAGTGTTGTGCCCTTAAATTAAATAAATAAGAAAGCTTGTTGTTAGGGCAGGAGAAAAGTTAAGAAGGAATACAGGCCTTTTGTGAGGCAATGAATTAATTTATTGGCACAAAAAAAAGTATAGCTCTTTGAGGCTTTAAAAAATGCTTTACATACATTACCTCATTCAAGCATCACAATAACTCTGTGAAGTGAGTACTACAGATATTATATGACTTTTTATGATGAGGAAGCTGAGCCCTAAGAGGTCAAATTACTGGCCTTCGGGAACACAGCTAGTAAACTTCAGAGGTAGGATTTGAATCCAGATCTCCTGACTCCAAGTCCAGCATTCCTGTTTCTATCTCTCTTGTCACACTCAATATGTGGCCAGGAATAAAACTCTGACCAGACAGGGCAGGTATTTGCAGTTCTTTGAAAGGAAGAAAGGAATCGCTGATTCATCAACCAGCCACACCACATGAGAGTTGTTTTGTTTAGGTTGTGTTGTTAGGGTGACCTGTTCCCAAAGAGAAAACTCCTGTGCCAGAAAGAAGACTCTCAGTGTCTTCCTTTTAAAAATATCTTTTCTTTATTCTCTCTATGACAGCAGTATTATGTGCTGATGAGGCACACTTACCCCAGGCCCAGCCAATTACAGTCTGTTTAGGCAATTAATGTGGGTGGAGGACACCTTTCCAGCTCAACAACATCAGGTATTTTTTTTTTCATTTCAACACTTTTGCAGAGAAAAACCACCACTTTTCTAAAGCTGACACTTAATAAACACACTAACTTTGTACCAGGCACTGTGTTAAGTTCTGTGGATACAAAGACAGGTGGATTGATAGTTGGAGAGATAAAGAATTCCCAGTGTATATTTGATTTCCATGAAGCCATATCTTGTTTTCATTGGGTCAGTAATGAATCTGGTCTAGAGTTTATATTTTATTTTTCATGTCTCTGAGTTTATTGTAAGTTTTCTTAACAAAAAATCCTTGTTTTCATCTGGTAAAAAAGTAAACCATATACACCATATGTAATTCCAACAGAGTGGATTAGAAAGTGACACTTTCCCCCTGTGAGCTGTCTTCACACTGATGTAAGAAAACCTGTTTTGTTTTGAGTTTTCCAGAAATTTTAAACAGTTCAAGTAATATTGGGCTAAAAAAAAATCCCTCTCACCCCTAGCACTCTCTGAAGTTCTGCAAACATTACACTAACCAAACCCAAAACAGAAACTGTCTCTGGCACTCTCCCTTCTTCCCTGGGAGTGAAATGGAAAGGAAATTATAAGAACTATCAGTTCAGCCCATCTCTGAAGTCGCCACCCTCTGTAGCCTAAAGCAAGGCCCTACCCTGTCTCTGTTTTCTTATCTGAAAAAATGAGGATAATTCATGCTTCTCTGTGGAGATGGGAAAAATAATTAGTCCTTAAAGTGCTTTGAAGATGAAAACTGTTCTATAAACACCACATTTGTCTTCTGTACCCACTTTTAGGACATAGCACACAGTTACTATGCTAATTTGCATTTGATAATTCTTCAGGTGAGCAATCTGTGGTTTATACCTAAGCTTAAGCTTAGATTTGTTGGTATGTTGAAATGTGTTTCCATGGTTAACCTTGGCAAAAGACCCAACCCTTTCCATATTTGTACTCCTCAGTGTATAGAATACACCTTTAGCCTCTGGCGGGAAGGGAAGGAGCTGGGAATTCGGCCTAAGATGATGCGGGAGTTAGGGGAGGGGTAGGGGGAGGCAGCTAGGTAGCAGCAGTGAGAAGGATGATGGACCTGGAGTGGGTCAATCAATAACTATTTATTAAGATCCTACAATTTACCATGCACTGTGCTAAGCAATGGGGATGCAAAAAGAGGCAAAAGACTGTTCCTTCCCTCAAAGACCTGAGTTTAAATTTGACCTCAGACACTGACTATGTGACTCTGAGCAAATCATTTAACCTCTCTGTCTGCCTTAGTTTCCTCTTCCAAAAATGAGGGTAATAATGCCTCCCTCCCAAGGTTTATGTGAAGATAAAAATGAGATGTTTGCAAAGTACCTTGTAAACTGTAGCTATTACTATTGAGGAAAAATCATGAACTGTCTTGGCTAAATAAGCACTGCATTCCATAGAATTTAAAACTGGGACCTTAGAGATCATTTAATCTAGCACTTTTCTCCCTCACCCCCATTTTTCAAATAAGTGAAGGGACTTGCCCAAGGTCTCAGAGCAGAGCTAGGAGTTGGAGGCAAGTCCTCTGACTCCAAACTCAGTAAATACCCTTTCCACAGCACAATATGAAAGGCCAGATCTATCTGTAGTGGGGAGCAAGTTGAAGAACGTGGAGTTGGTAAAATCAAAGACGGGGAAAAAGTTGTTTCACATAGAAATGACTTTAAAGATTGGGAAATTCACCCAATCATATCCATAGGCTTTGAAATGAAATTAACTAGCTTGAGCAACCTTTAATTGTATAGGATTGTTTTTATTTTATACTCTCCCTAGATTCTAATTCTATTATGATTGGATCACAGATCATCTTATGAAATACTTTTAAAGTAGGTCATGGGAGGACTACAGTCACTAAAATAAGAAGAAAATAAGGTTGTGACCCAAAAAGTATATAAAAGGTTCCTGAGAGGCAAGAAGTGGGCTTATTCACTTTGTAATAGTCCAAAGAACGGCCTGCTCTGGGAAGCAGGAGTAAGCTGCAATTACTGACAGCAGGGAATAAAGCAACCCCCATTCACACACGGGGCCTTGCAGGGACTCAAGCTTCAGCCATGTCCTGTGAAGTTCCAGTACTAGACACCAGGGGGCGTCTGGCCTGAGTGGCCAGAGAGGACTTGCAGCAAGCTAGTTAGTTGGTGAAGGATTGAGCTCCCACAAAGGGTACCATAAGGGCAGCCCACACTTTTCACCCGTCTTTTGGAAAAAGAGGGTCTAACTAGCCATGTAACCTTGGGCAAGTTACTTAACCCCAAATGCCCTCCAAAAGGCAAAAAAAAAAAAAAAGAAAAAGAGGGTCTGCTCTCTGCTTAAAGACTTCTAATGACCTGGGGGGAGAGAAAGAGATGCTATTCTCTCTTCTTCACTATCAGAATAAACATAGGCTTATAATTAGTTCATCATTATTGGTCTAGAGCTAGAAGTAACTTCAGAGGCCATTCAGTTCAACCTCCTCATTTTACAAATGAGGAAACTGAGACCAAGGGAGGTGAAATGAAACCGTATAATTCTCTGACGGAGTTGTTTAGGAAGGTCAATTTTGCATTCTCAAATATAAGAATCTTCCTTATGTCAATTATTGATAGAAATCCAAACCCCACCCTGACCAAAAAAAAAAATCTGAGTTTTCTAAATCATCATGTTTGCACTGGAATTTTGTCAATAGATAAAGCAATTTGCATTACCGGAATACACAGAAACTTTTAGAAATATTTGTGGAATGAGAAAACAGTGGTGTTTAGGACTTCTTGAAAAGATTATATATTGAGGTAGATATATATGTGTGAGGCAGGGGTTGGAAATGTGGTAAGAGAGATGGAAAATCTGGCTCTTATGTGACAATAGGCATAGCCTAGGCAGGAATGGGGAACCTGAGGCCTTGAGGCTACATGTGGCCCTCTAGGTCCTTAAGTGTGGCCCTTTGACAGGATCCTTTCAGTCAGTCAATCAGTCAGTCAGTTCAGTCAGAACTGTACCTACCCTCATCCTCTAAAACTCTCCAGCTTAGTTCCTTTTTTTTGCTGTTCAAGTTTCCCCACTTCTGAGTACCCAGAGTTCCTTCAGGATAAGTGGTAGCAAGTACTGGAACCAAAACTCAAATCTAGCTTTTCTAATGCCAATTCCAATGTTTCATGCCAAATATTTTTCTCCAAATATTTTTCATTACTCACCGCCATTAGTAAAAAATGTTGAACATGTATCTCTAGTATGGCTATGTTTATTTATATATAAATTATAATCATGTACAACTATATTAAGAATTATGTACATTATGAAACACAAAAATAGAACTTCTAAAAAGAGAGGTTAGACAATATTTGAATGATAGGTAATAAGTGTCCACCTCCAGAGTTTGATCTAAGAAAGACAAACAGAATAAGGTTATATGTGTGTTTATTTTCTCTCAAAGCAGTGGGTATGCATGTGGAGCTGCCACCAGAACTGAACTTGCTTTGGGGATAGACTGCTCAGATTATAAAGACAAAAAGAAACCCCAAAGTTGGGTTGGAAAGGCTGTGTCACTGTGGGTTTGATTTTCTCCCCCATGTCATGGCCCAATCAGGGCTACCATAAGTCCCTTGGGTTTAATTTTCGTTTCCCAGGGAGGGGCCATTTCACAGAGATCATGAGGCCTCTGAGAACTAGGAGGCTTGTGCTAACTCTCTCGGTCAGAGCTGGTATGAACCAGCTGAGGTCAGTTCTGGGGTCACCAGCACAGCAGAGGGATTTCCAGGTTCAACAAGTGAACACTGCAAAGGATCTCTGATATGTCACTGTATCAGCAATGCCATATTCACAATACCTATAGAGATTACAAATATGCTGATATAATTATCCATCACAAAATACGTCATGCTTGCCATATGGGGAAATAAACTAGAAAATTTATTAAGATACCAAAAGACTGAGTCCCAAAACCAGAAAGTGAAAGCCATCAGAGTAGTTATGATATTGGCACAGATAGATAAAGTAGAAAGCACCCACATTTTCAAGCCTTTAAAACAGAACAGGCTACCTCAGGCAAAGGTCCTCCTCTCCCCACTCACAGCAAACACCCAGCATCTGGGAAGCACGCTCCCAGCAGCTCCGGCCCCTGGCAGTGCTCAGCAGGAGTCCTTAGCAGAAAGTCCTTAGCAGTCCTAACTAAAAAAAAACAAAAAAGGCTTCGCGCTGCCGCTGCCTCTGCTACTGCCGCCGCTGTCGCAACCGCCGCCAACCGCCGCCAGCCACCGCAGGACCGCTAGCTCGGCTTTCACTTTCTCTCGCTTTCCGCTTTCTCTTGCTCCGCCCCTTCCTGCTACGTCAGCACGTCCTTGGCTTTCGCTTTCTCTGGCTTTCGCTTTCTCTGGCTTTCACTTTCGCTTGCTCTGCCCCTTCCTGCTATGTCAGCACGTCCATGGGGCATGGAAGATCTTTAAATCCCATAACCCTTACAGTCACACTTAAGGGATGCTCAGTCTGCCTCCTGATTGACTGATTCTGACTCCCAGGTCAGTCCAGCCTCCTCTGGACAGTAAGGAAGCTAAAGCAAATCAAAGTGGTTAGTGAAGCCGTTTTTCACGAAGAGTACTTATAAGTTGTTTTTTACATTTGTATTACAGTTCATGGTTACAAAACACTTTCAAGTAATTTGTTCAGCTGCCTCAGTTTCCTTAACTATAAGATGAGGGTAACCATATCCCAGAGGCTCTGATAGTATAACTATAAAAGTGTGAAAGTTTTGCAAAAATGTAGTATTATACAAATGTAAGGTACTTTACAGTGTAAAGTAGGAAGTGGTAAGTAGTTATAAAGGGCTATAGGAAGGAGAAATTACTTCTTATTGGAGAATGAGGGAGATGAGGGAGAATTTGAGATGGGCCTTGAAGGATGGGGAGTGTTAACATATAGAAATGGAAGAGGTGATATCCAAATGGAGCTATTAAATAGTTAAGTGGAAATATGAGACTAGAGATCAGGAGAGAGTTAAGGGTTGGAGCACTAAACAATTGTGAAACAAGTATTAGAAGCCTACTGATAATGTATGAAGTGAATCAAGACTGATGCTAGTTATGCTATATCAGTTACGATCTAGTATATGACTATCAACACCTCATTTTCTATTTTCCATTCATGTTAGCAGCAATTATATCGTCAACGTATTGATATCTTTGCATATGTTGACCCACACCCAAGATTGCTGTAAAAATTTGCACAACACATATAATTAGAAAACAATCAAACTCTGGCATGAAGAATGATGTAATAGAATGAAATCTATCTATAGATCAACATTTCAATTTAATCAGCATTCTAGAAGAATGAGATATTCTAGTTAACTGATTTTTTTTTTTAATAAATGAAAGTTCAGTCTATATTTAATGCTTATGGTTTTAAACCCAACATGGTAAAAATGGGTTTAAACCCAACATGGTAAAAATAGGTTTAATGTCAGTCTCTTCAATATCTAAGAGATTTCATGCTATCCTTACCAGATTAGGAAGTTCATTTGTTTTCTTCCTTTTTAAGGATGAAAAGATAGTATTTGGTAAACGCCTGTGCTTATAAACCCAAGATAGAATTTTTAGCACTCTTGTTTTCACACTTGTGAGTCACTGTGAAGGAGTAATTAGAATTAGCACTTGAAGTCAGAAAGTCCTGGGTTCAAGTCTTACCTGGGACATATCTCCATACCATTATGCCTGTACTGCTGCCAGAAATCCCACCTTCCCCCTCTCTATCTGAACCTTGAACTCTGCCCCAGGAATCTGAACTCTGAGAGATGAGGTTTTACCTTTATCTTGCCTGAAACCACTTTCACTTTTCAGCCACCAAATCATGCTGACCCCTCCCCACTGTAAAGTCACTCATGAGCAGCTTTCCAGAGGACTGCTGCTTGTGAACAGTTTTCAAGGTTCTGATTATGTAGCATAGTGAATTCTCTATTTATTCAACAACTCAGAGCAAAACATTCACAGAAAAATCAAGGTACAGCATTCACAATGTTACAACTAATCACAGAAAATCAAAATACAGCATTCACCATCTCATAACTCAACAACTTATCACTAAAATGGCCACATAGTTTTCACCAAAGTGGTCACATAGTTTTAAACAAAGTACATTCATTTAGTCAATCACAAAATCCTTAATTCAATCACAAAGTACAAAAGTCAAAGTTCTCCACCCCTAGGTCACAGTAAATCATAATCTTCTCAGTCAGTACACAGTATCCAAGTAAAGTCTTCTTTCAGCATGACTCAAGGCTGGCTCTCAGCTTCCATGGTTTTTCTTCCATGGTCCCAGATCCAACTGTCACCTGGGTTCAAAGGCAGGCAGCTCCCAGTTCCTTGTCCAGCTCCTTGTCCAGTTCTTCATCCAGTTCCCATTTCATATTGAAGTTCACAGTGTCCAGTTGTAATGGGAATGCAAATTTGGAAGATCTTCCCTGCCCCTAGGCTAAAGTGCACCTGAAGCCTGGGGTGGGAGGCTTGTTTTTCAGTAGATACTTTTTGATTGGCCAGTGGGTCAATAAGGTTGTTACATTTTCTGAGCCAGGAGAAGGCTATATAAGCCCTGATGTGAGGCTTTGTTTTGGGGGCTCACTTTGAGAAGTGTTCTGTGATTTGATATGGATTCTGGGAAGCCGTTGTCTGGAGCCCCCCCGGCTTTGAAAAACCCAGATGTTGATTGGGTATGGATGTAATGGCTGGACAGTTTGGAAAGTTGTCTACTTGATCTGTTTCTGTCTTGATAATTCTGCCTGTATACTTTGAAGTTCGGGGTTCTGACCTTTTTGCCCTGAACAAGGTAAACGATATATGGTCTGACTGATTAAAGTAAGCTTGTTAACCCATTTTGAGTTGCTTTCCTTTATCAAAGCAGATCCAAGAACCTGTGTGAGCAGGCACCCTGGGGACACTTGGGGTGCTTGCCGCTACACCAGTCCACCTCAAGTCCTTCACATTTCCCATTTCTGGGAAGACAAAGCTTGACAGAGCCACAATATATTCATGAACATTGCCGGCACCATTATTAATTCACTATCTGCTGTGAAATTAACTCACATCCATCAACAATGTCTAAGAACTCAACACAAATCATCAACATAGAAATCAACACAGACTCACAATCAAGGTCCAGGAGGTCAGCACAAACCATCAGTAAGGTCCTAGGATCTCCAAAACCCTCCTCCAGGACATCTGTAAACAGACAGCCAGAAAATCCTCTTTCAGGGCTTCCAGTAAGGTCCCAGGGCTTCTGTACAAAGTATCACAAACAAACATCAACACAGAGAGCGCAGACAAACAGAGTGCTAGGATACCACAAGTTTTCTCCTTCTTGACTCTGCCACCACAGCAGTCCTCTTCTCAGTTCTGCTGTCTCTAGCCTGGGCCTCTCCTTATATATGGTCATTAGCAGGAGTTTATGAGTTCTAGGGTTCACAAGTTGTGAGGTTCACACGTTCTGTTTCTTTTTTGCCTTTTTTTTTGGAGGGCAATTGGGGTTAAGTAACTTGCCCAAGGTCACACAGCTAGTATTTTTGTGTGGGTATTAAGTGTCTCAGGCCCAGAACTCCAGGCCGAGGCTTTTACTCACTGCGACACCTAGCCGCCCCCACACATTCTGTTTCTTAACAGACTTGATACAAGGCTCAAAAGAAACTTGAACTGAAACAAGGTGTTAATTCAATAGCTGAAACAAGGTGTTTCAAGGCTTCATTTTGTGTTATTTTTCCATGCTAGAATATACCTTCCTTGAAGGCAGTGAAGTCTTGTGTGTTTGTATTTGTATCCCCAGCACTAATACAGAGCTTAGAACGAAATGCTTTGTATTCTATCTATACTAGCTAGGGACCCTCAGCAGGTCAATTAAACTTTTAGTGCTCCAGAAGAGTACTGGTGTTAAAAATATTGATCTTGGGGTGGCCAGGTAGCACAGCGAGTAAGAGCACAGGCCCCAGTGTCGGGATGACCTGGGGGATCCAATCTGGGCTCAGACATTTAGGATCCACCCAGAAACACCTGGCCGCGTAACCTTGAGCAAGTTGCTTAACCCCAATTGCTTTAAAAAAAAAATATTGATCTTTTTGTTTTCTCTTTCTTGTGGTTTTCCCTTTTGGTTCTTATTTGTCTTTTAAAATGTGACTAATGTGGAAATATGTTTAATATGATTATACAAGTATAGCCTATATCAGATTGCATGCCATCTTGGGGAGGGGGAAGGGGAAGGAGGGAAAAAAATCTGGAACCCAAAATCTTATAAAAGCAAATGTTTAAAACTAAAAATAAATTTAAATTTAAAAAACACTGATCTTTGTTTCAGAGATAAGCTTGTCATTTAAAAAAAATAATAGTTTTCCAAAGATGATTTTGCTCTTTCTAACATTTCCTTTCAATTCTGGACCCAGCTCCTTGTCCAATTGCAGTGTCTGTCCAAAATATATATACTGATAGATATCTGGACACTAGACATTTCATGTACTTGGCAATTCCAGTGTGGATAGTTAAACCAAAATCTTTTGAGTAATTATTCTTCTCACATAGGAGGATCTAAGTGTTCCAAGGCTTGATGCAATCAGCACAATATCATTCACAAACAAGATAATATGACAGCCCTCCCCATCTAGAAGAAATTGTTCTATAATGATTGTATAAACTTTATCAAATATATGCATATTCAATATGTTATAAATAAAATGTACTTAAGTCCAACACACCTTTATTAAAACGGTTAACAAGAACTTTTTAAAATACTAACTGGGTCAAGCAGTGTACTAAATTCTGGAAATACAAAAAAAAAAGATTTTTTTAAAAAGTATCATACATTCTAATAAAGGAGGAGAAAGTGACTACTACTACATTCAAGGTACTTAGTAGGAGCTGAGAATATGAAGAAATAGTCCCTCCACTAACAAATTCTAGCACTTTCTCCCCTTTTTATTTTAGTGTAAAAGACTGCCACTGCCTCTTCCTCCTCTCTTTCTCCTTCCCCCCAAAAAAAGTCCCAAAGGCATCACTCTATAAATAAATTTTATACATATCTCTCACTGGATTTTTTAAATAGAGTGTGAAATTTCAAGATTTATTACCCTTAATGGCTATAATTAACATAAGTAAAGTCTTCAAAGATAACTTTTAAGGCTTATTTTCTTTTATCTTAAAGATTATGCAGGTTCTTTTTATTGTAGAGCTTAGATCTTAAAGTCTTCTGTTGATTCCTATGTTTACTATAAACATCTCTTTAAGAGCCTTGTGAATTATTGCCTGGAGTGTATTGGAAAGTCAATTGTTAAAATTTTCAGAGTGAGCATGTACACCCTGAAAGTCATCGAATGCTTTACAAATTAGAGATTTTTTTATCTTAAAAAGGTTTTTTGGTTAAATTTTGCATTTTGAGTCGTCTCTTTCCCTCCCAACCCTACACTAGAGAAGGTCAACCTTTGATAGATGTGTTTGTGTGTGTGTATGTGTGTGTGTGTGTGTGTGTAACCATACAATACATACTTCCATATATCAGTTCTTTCTCTGGATATGGATAGCATTTTCCTTCGCAAGGTTTTGATAGTTGATTTGAATATATATGTGTGTATATATATATATATATATATAAACTTGGAATAGCTTAGTCAGTCACAGTTATTCTCACAATATTGCTGCTACTGTACACAGAATTTCTTGGTTCTCATTTCCATCTCAATCTCTGCAAGAGATTGGCTTATTGTTTCAATGATTATCTAGACTTAAGAAAGTGATAGAAAAATGTTAATACAGATTATTTTAAAAGTGTGTCATGCTTTTTTTAAAGAACCATTTGTTAAACATTTGGCTAATGTTCTTTTTACCTTGACAATAGTGTGGCTTAACAAATTGTACACATAATTTATACAAAAACAGACTTCTTGAACCAAGGAATTTGTACCTGTCAAATTCACAGGTCTAGTCACTGAAACTTAGGGTTATATTTGGAGATGAAGGGGAAGGCGGGGGCGACCATTGTGGTGGGGGCATTTAGGATTAGAGGATTATGGTTAGTCTTAGGTTTACTGTAAAGTTAAGATTTCAGTTTACAGTAGGAGGTGGAGTCAGAGGGTTAGAGTCTGTGGATTAGAGTCAGAAGGGGAGTGAGGGGAGTTGGAGGTATCTGGGGTTAAGAGTAGGGTTAAGGTTAGAGTGGAGGCCCATTTAGGGTTTCAGCTGGAATTGGGAGTGTTAGGGTTAGGGTTAGTGTTACTGTTAAGTTTAGTATTAGAGTGGGAGGTGGATTCAGAGGGTGAGGGTGAGGGTTAGAGTTGGAGGCAAAGTTGGAGGCATTCAGGATTAGGGTTGGAGTCAGAAGCACCCATTTAAAGTTAGAGTCAGAGGGTTAGAGTTAGGTTTTGGGTTCAGAGAGAGTCAGAGGCGGAGTCGGAGAGTTAGGTTAGAGTGAGAATGTGAGGTATTTATGGTTAGAGTCGGAGGCTTGCATTTATGTTTAGGATTAGATTCTGAGGCATCTATAATTAGAATCCAAGGCACACATTTAGGATCAGAGTTAGCATGGGAGGCAGAGTCCCAGTGTCAGAGGTATTTAGGATTAGGGTTAGGGTTAGGGTTGGATGAATTTACACTTAGTGTTGGAGGCCTGCATTTTGTCTTTGGGCTAGAGTAGGAGGCAGTTAGGGTTAGAGTCTGAACAGAGTCAGAGGCATTTGGGGTTACGTTAGAGTGGGAGATGCCCATTTACAATTAAGGTTAGATTTGGAAGGAATTAGAGTTAGAGTGAAGGCATTTAGGGTTAGGGTTAGAGTCTGAGTCTTAGTCAGAGTCTCAGGCTAACTTAAGGTTCGAATGGGGAGGAATTTGGGGTTAGGGTTAGGCTTAGAGCAGGAGCATTTAGGGCTAGGGTTAGAGTCAGAGGCATCTAAGATTGGCACAGGTGTTGAGGGTTAGGGTTATGGTCCAGAGGCTTTTAGGGTTAAGGTTAGTGCTAGGATTAGTTTTAGGGTTAGGGTTTAGGTTAGAGTTATGTTTA
This sequence comes from Petaurus breviceps papuanus, assembly GCF_028583685.1. Taxonomy (NCBI): domain Eukaryota; kingdom Metazoa; phylum Chordata; class Mammalia; order Diprotodontia; family Petauridae; genus Petaurus; species Petaurus breviceps. Next base: position 103,402,353 of record NW_027186304.1, read on the forward strand.
GGGTATGAGTCTGGTTAGGGTTAGGATTGTAGTTGGGATGGTTAGGGTTAGGGTTAGTGCTAGAGTCAGAAATTTAAGGGTTAGGATTATTGTTGGGAGGGTTAGATTTAGGGGTTTGTGTTAGGGTTATGTTTAGGGTTAGGGCAGTTAGGGTTAGAGGTAGGTTTAGGGCTCAGTCAGGTTATGTTTAGGGTTAAGGTCAGGTTTAGGGTTTGAGTACAATTAGAGTTAGGGTTATGGTTAAGGTTAGAACTGGGGCTTGGAGCCAGGAAACATTTAGGGTTAGAACACAACTTGGACTAGGGCTATGGTTAGAGTAGGAGTTAGGGTTAGGTGTTAAGGTTAAGGTGGTTAGAGCACAGCTAGGATTATGGCTATGGTTAGAGTTAGAGTTAGGATTAGGGTTAGAGCAATTAGGGTTAGGTTTAGTCTTAGATTTGGTGCTGGGTTTAGAGCTGGGAGGCAATTAGGTTTAGAGTATGTTTAGGATTAGGGTTACAGCAATTAGGGTTAGGGTCAGAGCAATTATGGTTAGGGTTCGGTTTACCTCGGAATTAGGGTTGGAATTTAGGTTAGGTTTTTGGTTTGGGTTCGGGTTAGGGGGTTAGGATTAGGGTTAGTGTCTGGTGGGTTACAGTTAGGTTTAGTGTGTGAATCTGATTATAGTTAAGGTTAGTATGAGGTTTAGGGTTAATATTAGTTTTAGGTTTAGGATTTGTGTTAGAATCAGAAGTGTTAGGATTACGATTAGTGTTAGAGTTGGGTTAGAGTTAGGGTTAGCATTAGGGTTACATTTGGGAACATTATGGTTATGGTTTTGGTTTGGGTTAGGGTTATGGGTTTTGGTTAGGGTTCAGGTCAGATTTGAGAAGCAGGCATGTAGATGTAGGGTTTGAATTAGAGTTAGTTTTAGGGTTAGAGTTTGGTTAGGATTATTGTCAGGAGTTGTAGTGTTAGGGCTTTTGGTTAGGGTTAAAGTTGGGAGTTGGAAGTGCAGAGGCATTTATGGTTATGGTTAGGGTTTGATTCTTGAGGCTTTTAAGTTTAAGGTTAGGGTTAAAGTCAGGTTAGGGTTATGGTCAGGAGGGTTAGGGTTAGAGTTTGAAAGCCTTTAGGTTTGGGAGTAAGGTTAAGGTTATCATGGAGGTCCATTTAGGGTTTGGGCTAGAGGTGGAGGTTTGGAGGTTTGGAGGTTTAGTTTTAGGGTTACTGGTAAGTTTGGGCTCAGAGTTAGAGATAGATTTGGAGGGTCAGGTTTATTGTAGGGGGCTTTTATAGTCAGTATCGGAGGTGTGCATTTATTGTTAGGTTTAGAATACAAGACCAAGTCTGAGGCAAGCATTTACTATGTCCTGTGATATAAAGGCAAAAATAGCCCCTACCCTCAAGGAGCTCACATTCTGATATAGGATACTATAAGCAAACAACTAGAAATGAAATATATATAGACTGCTTTTGGAAAAACACCTAACTCAAAAACAATATACCAATGTATTAGAAGATGTACTGGCATGGGGAATTTTAGGAATATAAAAATCCCAACAAAACTTTCATATAAAGAAACGTAGGACTTACAGTTGCAGAGGTCCTTAGGAGATGAATTGAAAGGCAGCTAATCCTAAATTGGGTGACACTGGATTTAGGAAACAGGAAGACCTGACTTGGAATCTGGCCTCTGACCTTTCCAAGCTGTGTGACCCTGAGCAAATCACCCTGTCAGCCTCAGTTTCTTCATCTATAAAAAGGAATAGATAATAGTATCTGCTTCCCAAGATCATAGTGAGGATCATATGAACTAAAGCACTTGGCAAATTAAACATTAGCCATTATTAACTTTTCTCTATCATACTGGAATTTGGGCAACATTACCCAGAAGTTCTCAGCTTCCTTTAAGTCCTTAACCCTAGAGAAGAGAAAGAAGGAAATATCCACTCTCCAGTTTCATATTCTCTTACCAGATTCTAGTTTCAGATATTTGACCCACTAAAGGTAGGCCCCACTTCTCCCACCCCCAATCTTGTGATGTCTCTGTAAGAGAGAAGGAAAGAGGCTAGAAGAAGCACTTAGGAGAATAGGAGAGGTAAACTATCCTCATTCATTTGATTGATTTTCTATAGGCAGTCAGTGAGACAGTCAGAAAGCACTTATTAAGCAATTCCTATGTACTAGGCACAGTGCTAAGTTTGGATTGGTGCTAATTACTTCTCTCTTCTCCATTCTGTGGGTCCACAGCTAAGCCCTGGGAGGTTGAAAATCCAGAGAGTTAGGTGGTCTACAATGCACCATAGTGAAGGCAGTCCTAAATTTAGAGTAAGAAGACGGATCAATGTAGTAATCATGGTAGAAAATTGATAATGAAATAATGTGAAGGTCTTTCTCCCCAGTGGTCAATGGGAAGTGAAATAATTCTGTGGCAATTTTGAGCAATATAGACAAAACAAGCCACATAGTTCAAACCAAGAAATCAAATTAACCAATGTTTATTATGTGCCTACTATGTCCAGGCATTATACTTCTTGTCATAAATAACTGGGTAAAGAGGAGGAACTGTCCCATAGTCATCCAATTAAAACTGGATTGATAGAATAAGAAAGGGGGGGGGGAATCAATGTTTATAGCCATGCTGGGGGGGGTGAGGTGTTAGAGAAAAATGGGAAGAAACTTGGAATGCCCTAGACCTGAACATTTGAGGGCCTGTCCTATGCTATTCTTAAGGACTTTTGCTTCTTTCAATCTAGGAAAGAAAGTGATACCTTAAGGTTGGAACAAGGAGTAGCTGCATACTTGTGAAAAGGTACTGTTTCATTCCTAAAAATATTTATCTTACCAAGAGTTCCAAGTGGCCAAGGATGGGGCAGAAGAGCAGGGAGAGGATCTAGGTACTATCTACTCTATTAAATGCCAATAATGAAGGGGCAAGTGTCAGAAATACCCAGATAGGGAAGCAGTATCAGAGATGGGGGGAAAAGTAATAGTAAAAAGGACAGGAACCTCGGACAGGAGGAAGGTTGGGAAACGAGTGGGGAGTCTAGGACGTATCTCAGCCTCACCCCAGCACTAGGTATACCCAGTAACACAAAGAAAATGTAGAATGGTTCAAAAGAGCACAATTAAGCATTCCATCTCTAAAGAAAGATCTCTCTTCGATGTGTGCTGGTTATTATATGAAAGATAACGACAGCACTCTTAGTTTTGTAACCATTAAGTACAGGAATCTAGAATACCATTTGTAAAATACGTACTTTAGCAGAAACAAAAGTCTATTATATACTAAGATATTCATAGCAGCACTCTTTGTGGTATCAAAGAAATAGAAACCTTAGAGAATGGCTAAAAAAACCAACTATGATTTATGAGAATAACAGCATACTATTCTGTAGGAAACAATGACAATTTCAAGCAATTTAGAGAAACTTGGGGAGACTGTAGAATCATAGATTTAGCACTGGAAGTAACCTTAAAGACAACTGAGTCCAACATTCTCATTTTATAGATGAGAAAATGGAAACCCAGAGAATTTAAAAGATTTACCCAGTTCTTAAGCATCTGAGTTGGAACCAAGCCCAATTCTCACTTACTCCAAGTCCAGGGCCATACCTACTTAACTATATCGACTGCTACAGTACAAAATATGTAAAAGCAAAAGAACAATAAAAACAATGGCTTCAGCAATGTAAATAACTTTTCCTTTAAGTATTTAGGTGTTATGTCATTTGGGGAATTTATATTATTGATATTCTTTGATTATTGATGGTGCTTTTAAGTAGGATGTGGTTTCTCTATTTCTCTCTTTTAATCATGTCGATTTTCATCTTTTCCTTGTCATGTCTGATGCCCCTCCTCTTTGGATATCACCTGAAGTATCATATATTTTGCTCCAGTCCCTTGTTTTAACTCTGTATGAATCCTTATGTTTCATAGAATCACAGAATTTGAGAATTAGAGGGATCCCCAGGGGACACCTGGTCCAACCCATCTGTGAAGGAATCTCTACTATAGCACACCTAATAAGTGGTCATCCTACCTCTACTTGAAAACATACAAGCAAGAGGAACCACCATGTCTTGAGGGAAACCATTCCACTTGAAGAGTTGAATTCTTATTTTCTAATTCATTCTGCTATCCTATTCCATTTTATGAGTGAGTTCCTTCCATTTACATTCATGGATCATGACTATTAATTGTGTATTTCCCTCTATCCTATCTTCCTATACTTTTTTCTTCTGTGCTCCCAATATACCTGTTTACAAAAAGGGATTACAAAAACTTACTTCAGACTATCAAAACAGAACCAGGCCCTCTCTTTGTCTTATTGAACTCCCTCTATGGCCCTTGAAAACATTAAAGTTCTGAAGGATACTTATTTCTTCTCCCTATTAGAATATAAGCACTTCCAAACAGTGATTAAAAATACTCATACCCTTTGACCCAGAGATTCCATTACTGGGCTTATACCCCAAAGAAGACATTAAAAGAAGAAAGTTCTCATATATACCAAAATATTTATAGTAGCACTTTTTGAAATAGCCAAGATTTGGAAACAAAGTAGATAGATGCCCATAGATGGAGGTATGGATAAACAATTAGTGATACTTAAATGTGATGGAATACTACTGAGCAATGAAAAATTATGAATGATGAATACAGAGAAGCATGGAAAGATGGGCATGAACTGATGGAGAGTAAAGTAAGCAGAGTCCAGAAAACAATATACACAATCACTACAATAATGTAAACAGAAAAAAACCTCACATACAAACAAAAATCAAAAATAAATTTGCAAAAATATAAAGGAATAAGTATTACTTAGAAAAAGAAATATGAGAAGACAGTCCCAATCTCTCTTTTTCACAGCTTGGAGGCCCACATGTGCTGTACATTGTACATATTTTCAGACTTTTTCAATGTATTGCTAGATTATACTGATTTTTTCCTCTTTTTTTGTCTTAAAAAAAAATGCTGATAATTATATAGAATGGCTCTCCAGGAGGGTATGAGGGAACAGGAACTGGGGAAAACTTTTAAAATTTTATTCATTAGGGATAGGAATTAGACCTGTGATTTCATTGGTATAGGAAATTCCCACTGCCAATGCAGGCTAGCATCTTCTCTTCAATTTATATTCTTAGAGAATTGCTCAGAGCAATTAAGTAGTTAAGTGATTTGCCCAAGGTCACACAGCTACTCTGTGTTAGACTTGAATCCAAGCTTCCTGATTTTAAGGCTGGCTCTCTAATCTCTTTATTTTATTCATTAATGGTACAAATGATTTTTTTTGCTCCCAGCAAAATAATTATGACTTAAATAACCTTTTTTTTTTTTAAAAAAAAACTGTTTTTAATGGCTGCCTGTATGAGGGAAATAAGGGTGGCCTGACACCAGGCTGATTGGACAAGGAAAGTGGGTGAGGTTGGAAGAGAAAATCTATGAGGTAGAAAAGACCTTGGGTCTTGAACCAGTGCAATAAGATATGTGAATGGAGTTGGGGGACAGGCTGCTTAAGTAAGGGGAAACAAGTAAGTATTTACCTATAAATCAACAAATAAATAAATTCTTGGCCTAGCATCTGACCAAGGCAGTGGCAGAAGCTGTAGCAGTCAAGTAGTGGGTCTGATGATAGAGGAGGATGTAAGTGTAAGGATGGAAGTATGATATTAGGGAATTTCTCAGCCTGGCTTCCTAGAGAAAATCTCACCCACCAGAAATTCCACTTGACTAAAGTGAGTTAGTCAAATGAAAGAAGAAATTTACTAGCATGTTTGAGGAAAACTGTTTGTAGTTTCTAGCTTCTTAGGGTAGAAATTTAATGTATATAGTTTTTTAGGCCTACTTAGAGTACACAGCCAATCAGCAATATTCTATGGTCTTTGAAGGGATCAATGGGATATAATCTATTCCTATAGGAAAGTTGATATAAAAAGTCCCTAGTTGCCAATTAGATGCAGCATTTGTGGGATCCTTTGAAAAATACTGAGAATCTAGGAAGTCAAATGACTTCCTTGAATGACTACAGATGTTCTAGCTTTCTGTGCAATTGTGTTCACTTGTAAGGAAACATTCTCCACTTGCAAAGCTTTTGCCTAACTTTAGAGAAAAGCAAGATACACAACTCCCATTCATTCACATTAAGGCTGAGGCAACATGGGACCCTGGGGTCTGACACTAGATATCCAAAGGCAGGCTTTCAAAACTAGTTGGGAAAGCTTTCAAGAAGATCTCTATATGATGTATTGAAATAAAGCAGTCTTCTTTGCCTCGGAATATTCTTTTGCAAAGAGATCTTTGCTCCCTTTGTGAAAAATACTGCAAACCTCAGGGTTTGGTGCATTCAGCCTAGGAAGAATGGAGGTAGTTGAGCCAGGTTTTGTCATTCAGTCTATTGCAGAAGGGAAGGCAGTTCAATCAGGTTTAGTTATTTAGTTTACAACCCAAATGAGGAGTAGCTTAGCAAAACAGCACATTCTCGTATAATAAGACTGTTTTTCCTCTACAGTGGGAGCAGAGTATACTGTGGAGGTCAGATTCAGAGAGCAGTTCAAGTGTGAAAGAATTCAGTTAGATAACTTTCTCAGCCATCAAGAGCTGCTTTTATTTACGTGAAAAAGCATGTGGACATTTTACTGTAGCCATTATACTGAGTAAAAGGTACTGATATATTTGGGGGGAACTAGGCTTATATAGACATAAAGTTATATGGCCTATAGATTTTTAGGGTCTTCTGATAGTTAAAGGTTAAGGACAGGAAGGTTTTTAGGGTTTTATAGTTGGTTAAAGATTAAGGATAAAGGAAGAAGGACACAGGTTAAAGATTAAGGATAAGGGGGGGACACAGGATAAGAGAGACAAAAGCAATTCTTTTGGTACAAGTTAAGGAGAAGTTTTATGGTATTTCAAGATAAAGGGAAAATAACTTTAGGATGCTCTCAAATTACAGGATGAACTACAGAATGAGCCCCAACAACCCTCAGGAGGGGCTTCACAAAGAATGGAAAAAACAACCCTTAATATTCTTTTTAACCCTAGGGCACCGTATGCTATATCCACATCATTTCTACTGTTTGACTATTCCTCAGCAAACTAAATAACAGAACTTAGTTGAATGAGGGGGAGACAGCGAGACCTCCACTATGGCTGTGAAAGCAGAAATGGTAGACAGAGGAAAACCAGTGGCTGCAGAGGTGGATCAGGTTGTTCCTTTGCTACCAACCTCCTCCTTCCTCTGCCAGGCCTCAGTGGGGTATTTGGGGTGATCGTAATCCCCCCATCCCCACAACCAGCATACACATAGTCTACCCTGTGAATCACCTCCCACCAATGGCAGCTTTCTGTTCCAGGTATACCTCACAATTGACTATCCTGGTAACTGATAGGATGTGACCTATTTTCTAATTGATTGATCTTATAAGATATACCCTAGTACCCAATTACAGACACATCTCTCTGTGATGACTAACTTTGACAGACGGGGCTCATCTCAGCAATACAAGGTTATAAGACAACTCCAAAGGACTCATGATGGAAAAGGCTACCCAGATCCAGAAAAAGAATTACGTACAGATTGAAGCAAACTACTTGCTCTCTCCCTTTTTTGTTTTGTTTTGTTTCTTCTTCCTCATTATTCATTCCATTGGTTATAATTCTTCTCTACAACTTGACTAGTGTTTCCTGTAAAGGTATATGTAGAACTTATATTGGATTGTATGCCACTATGGCAGGGAGTGGGGTAGAAGGGAGGGGAAGAAAATTTGGAACTCAAGGGATTGTGGAACTGAATGTTGTAAACTAATAGAAAATAAGTAAAAAAAAAAATTACATACCTTCCTGGATTAGGCTGATCTTCTTCCCCATCTTCACCCATTCCTAGAAGGCCCAGCTAAAAACCATTTTCTACAGGAAACCTTTATTTTAATAACTTCCCTCTTTTAATTATTTCCTACTTTTCCTGTATATAGCTTGTTTGCCTATATTTGTTTGCTTGTTGTTTCCCCCATTAGATTGTGAGCTCCTTGAGGACAAGGACCGTCTTTTACCTCTTTCTGTATCGTAAACACTTAGCAGTGTGCTAGGCATATTTGTTGCTGGGTCATTTCAGTCATGTCCAGGGCTTTGTGACCCCATTTGGGGGTTCTCTTGGCAAAGATAATGGAGTGGTTTGCCATTTCTCTCTCCCATCCAGTTTACAGATGAGGAACTGAGGCAAAGAGCTTAAGTGACTTGCCCAGGGTCACACAGTAAATCTAAGGCCAAATCTGAATTCAGGAAACAGAACCTTCCTGATTCCAAGCCCAGCGCTCTATCCATTGTACCATCTAGCTGCCCCAGGTGCTTAACAAAGATTGATTGATTAATTATACCCTCTGGGGTCCATGTACCCTACTTTAGAGACCACTGCATTAGAGAACTCAAAGTCTACTGTAAACACCCAAGTATGACCTTTCTGTTTTATGCCTTACTGAAAAGAAACAGCTAGGAAAACTTTGATTGAAAAAATAAAAATTAGGGTGCTGCTAGGTGGTACAGTGAATGGAGCACCGAACCTGGAGTCATGAGGACCTGAGTTCAAATCTGGACCTCTGACACTGTAATAGTAATGGAATTTAAAGATCCCCCTGTATTGGCTTGGTTTTTGGATTGATTGTGTTAAAGCCCAGAGCTTATGAATCCCACTTGTGGGATGGACTTGTTGATGTAAAAAGAGAGTACTGAATTGGGAGGAGCTGGTGACAATTTAGAGAGACACAAGCAAAGAGAGAGGCAGAAGAACTTTTTTGGAAGCAGCATCTTGGAGGCAGAGAGAGATGGAGAGGATTACTGAGGGCCAGTTTGAATTGCCCAGGACTTTTGAGAGCTGCCACCTAGAGCTGCCAAGGACTGAGGAGACATGGCTGTTATGCTGGTACTTTGTCTGTCTGTTTTGATGTTGTTTTGCCATATTTGTTCACTGGCAAAAGACAGTCCCATTGTTGTGGAGGTCCTGGAAACTTGCTGTTGGTTCAGAGCTCCTGAGACTGTTCTGCAGACAGAGAGTGAATTCTGTCCACTGGTGAAGGACAGTGCTGTTGTTGCAGAGGTTCTGGAACCTTGCTGTTGGTTCAGAAACCCTGAAGAAGGATTTTCTTGTTGTATGTTTACAGAAATCCTGGAAGAGGGTTTTGCTAATGTTTTCAGGGGTCCTAGGACTGTTCTGTAGACAGAGAATGAATTAATGAAGATGCTGGCAATGTATCTTGTGGCCTTGTTAAGCTTTGTCTCCCCAGGAACAAAGATTGCTGAGAACTTGCCTCATCAAGATGAAGAAAAGACCTCTCTTTGGGTATTAAATTCTGTGCTTAAGCTTGTTGTAACTCTGGGGTAGATTCAATTGTGATCCAAGGATGAGGAACTTTTGACTTTTTTGTGCTCTGTGATTGACCAAATGAATGTACTTTGCTTATGATTGGAAACTAATCTCTATTTGTGAAGAGGGGCTTTGTGGTTGACTAAATGAATTATAATGTCCAGGGGTGGAGTAGTACTTGGAGATTATTGAATTATACTTGGTGAATGCTGTATTTTGAATTATGCTAAATTTTGATTTTCTCTGTTCTTAATTTTTCACTGAATAAAATGGAGAGCACCTATTCTGGTATTTTGAACCTTGGAAAGTTGCCTTTGCTTGGCATTACAGACACTTAACACTTATTCACCATGTGATCTTGGGCAAGTCACTTAACCCCAATTGTCCTTGCCTTCCCCCCTCCAAAAGGCAAAAAAAGAAAAAGAAAAATTCAAAAACTTTCCTATATTTAACTCCACAGAGCCCCTCCCACAATTATTTATGTATTATCACAAACCGGGTGAGGCAGTCAGCCCCTTGATCTCACCAAGTCTAAATGCTCTCTCTGAGTAAAGATGAATCAATGCAAACCCTGGGTCTTGCTTATTTAGTCTAATAGCCAGGACTTCACAGGTAGTGAAGGCTGCCACAGGTGGCTGTTTCTCACACTCCCTTTACATTGCTTTTATGACAAAGAAAGCAATCTTTCAAAACAAGAGACTGTGCTAGAAATTAGGATTACATTTTCTTTCCTGTTACTTTTACCAGTGAATTCATATTGGATTTAGTTTCTTAGCAACTACTTCCCAAAGTGGGCTGGAGGTGAAGGTGGGGTAGAGGAACAATAGACCATTATTTTAAAACATCTCTGCCAAGGACTGAAGACCATGCAGGAGAAAAAAAAAATTAGTTCAGTGTTCTGGCTTCAGGAATACTGCAGACATAATGCTGCAGTGTTCTGGCTTTAATAATTCTGCAGCTATGGCTTTCCAAGTGGCATTCATAGTGAGGAAGACTAGATCAACTGAATTTTTTCCACACAATTCAACAGAGAAATGATCAATCTGTTAAGTTGTTTCAGTTACTGATCAAACCACAAATGAGCAGAATGCACTGGATCTCCACGATCCTTTCTGGTTCCGCTCTGTTAATAGAATTACGTAACAGTGATTTAGCCCACCAGATCAAAGAATATTAAGTTAAAGGGGATTTTAGACATCATTTTATGAGAATAATAATAGGGATACAGGATAGGAACTAGACTGATGATTTCATGGGAGAGAACTCCTGGATGAAGAAACTCCTGTTCATTCAGGGGCCCCCACTTCATAGTCTTAAGAGAGTCACCTAGAGACTTACCCAAGGTCACACAGTCCAAATGTCAGAAAAGAAATTTAAACCCAGGTCATTTATTATCTCCATTAATTTTTTTTGTTGTTAACTAGCTTAGGTTTTCTATTCATAAATTCATGTTATCTGCAAATAGAGATCTGTTAGCTCTTCATTAGAAATGCTTGATCCTTTTAATTGTTTTTCATTCATAATTGTAATTTCTAAGATGGGGCAGCTAGGTGGTGTAGTGAATAGAGTGCCAGCCCAGGAGTCAGGAAGACCTGAATGCAAATACGGTCTAAAACACTTACTAGCTGTGTGACCCTGGGCAGGTAATTTTACCCTGTTTGCCTCAGTTTCATCATCTATAAAATGAGCTGGAGAAGAAAATGACAAATCACTCCCACATCTTTACCAAGAAAACCCCAAAAGGAGTCATGAAGAACTAGACATGGCTGAAAATGACTGAACAAAAAATTTCTAAGATCTTGCTAAGCTGAAGGCAGTTGTATGGTGCAGTAGAAAGAGACCTGAACTGGCAGTTAGGAAGACCTGAATTCATCATGAGCCTCAGCTCTTTCTGAGCTGTATGGCAAGTCACTCACCCTTTTCTTTCTCATATGAAAACTGTAGATAGATTGTTTCAAACTCAAATAGAAATGGATTCCTGCTGTGCATATTGACTTTGAGTTCTCTAATGCAGTGGTCTCTAAAGTAGGGTACATGGACCCCAGAGGGTATAATTAATCAATCAATCTTTGTTAAATTTAACATTATTTATGTTGTATTGTATTTTAACTTATTTTGTTAAAATTTTTCCCAAATATATTTTACTCTAGTTCAGGCAGTACAGGGGAATTTTACTGTCAGAGTTTGACACCTCTGCTATAGGTAATAATAGCACCTACTTCCAAGGAATGTAAGGATAAATTAAGATAATATTTGTAAAGCACTTTGCAAATTCTTGAAGCCTGTCCAAATATTAGCTATTATTGTTTCCAAAAAGTAGACCCACTAGAAGTGGCAAGAGAAGACATTCCTCTTTGACACCTTTTTTCAATGAGAATGCTTTCATTACTTCTCCATAATACAGAATATTAGCTTATGGTTTTAACTGTATACTTTCTTATATTATGAAAAAGCTCCTATAAAGTCCTATGTGGTTTATGCATATTCAAAACAAGATAAATTAAATATCTGTTTAAAAAAATTGACAGTCCTGTTCCCTCCCCTCCTGACCTACACTCCTTTCCAGTTGCATTGTTGAGGCTACAGGCAAATTTATGTATAATACATTGCAAGGCGATGTTTTAATTTACAATTCTAAGAAATAGCTGCCCTATAATGTCCTGAAAATGTACTTTCACTTATATGAAAGAAAGAACAACTGAGGCAATGATCACAAGAAGATAAAGGAAAATAACAGTAAGAGACTTCAGCACTGTCATCAATGCAGTGACCAACTGTGACTCAATGGGCCTGATGGCACCTCTTTGGTAGAGAAATGACAGACTGAAGGTGCAGAATAAAATGGACATTTTCACACAATGCACACACATTTCAGAAATTTTAAGATTTTAGACATGTTTTGTCTTGACTGGCCTTATTTGTTACAAGAGAAGGTTCTAGGCAGTCATTAAAGGGCAAAAGTGATGCCAAAAAAAGAAAAGAAAAGCAAATCAATAAAATACTTTAAAAGAAAAAAATCTTATTTCCCTGGAACTTTTTTGAAATATTAATAACAAATATGGGGACTATGAACTTGAAATTCACACCCATACAATTCTGTATATGGATGATAAAAGCATTTTCCCTTGGACCACATAAGTGTGAAATCAAATTGAGACAAGCTGTGAAAACACCTGGATCCTAGAGCCCTTATCACCATTTAATTTAAAAAGAGAGAAGAAAAACACTGAATCTTCAACTAGAAAAATTACCCGTTATTTTAAATTAACCATTTTCTTTTAGAAGGGAATGGGATGGGGGAGGGGATCTAGAACTGTGATTTCAATGGAAAAGGCAACTTCTAGCATGGAAATGCCTTATACCAATACAGATGGACAACTCTAATAAATTGGTCTTGGGGTTGCCTGAGGTATTGAAAGTTTAAGTGACTTTGCCCACGGTTACACAGTTAGTATGCTCAGAGGCCATAATGGGACTTGAACCTTGGCCTTCCTGACTCCAAGATTTCTATTCACTACACCTCACTTCCCATGTAAGTAGATTACTTCCATAAGTAATAATAGCTCTTCTGTACCTATAGATGGTAAACATACCTTTTTTGATTGCCAATCCTTCAGAGGCAAAAGTCTAAGTAATATACCACTACCCTCCAGAGTTAGAAGGTACCTGAGAGACCATCTAGTCCAATTCATACCTGAATAAAAAAATCCCTCTATATTGTAATTGATACACCAGCCTCTCCTTAAGGGGCTCCAATTAAAGGAGACTCACTACTTTCTAAGGTAGCCCATTCCATTTTTGGACAGCTCCATCTGTAAGTTTTTCTTCACATCTAGCCCAAATTTGCCTCTTAATGGCTTTGACCCATTGTTCTGCCCTTAATGACCAAGTGGGAATCTGTCCCTCTTCCACTGAACTATCCCTCAAATATCTGAAGCCATTTCTCATCTTGACCCTAAATTTCTTCTTCCCCAGGTTAAATATCTCCACTTCCTTCGGTTGGTCCTTCTATGACATAAACTAAAGGACCTTCATCATCTTGGTTTCTCTTCTCTGGATACTCTCTAGTTTATTCGTGTCCTTCCTAAAATGTGGCACCTGGATTTTAGGCTTAGGTCCTTCCAACAGTGGAAGTAATCAGGCCACCTCTAGATGACATCCCATAGGGGATGTTGTGGTAGGGATTTCTAGGAAGTTGGAATAGATGACTTTTGAGGGTCGTTCTACTTAAAGATTCTGTGCTTCTAAGTGTGACAAAGATAGGAGGTGAGGTTTTCTTTGGACCACAGTTTCACAAAACCACCAGATTTCAGAGTTGGAAGTGGAAGGAAAAAGATCAATAATCAATCCTTTGAGTCCTTTGCTCTGCATTGCCTTAATAATCTTTTTTCATCCATAATCATTAGGATGAGAAATAACCATGTGATTTATAGTAGAGAATAGTCTTAGGTAAAACAAAAACAAAAACAAATTTTGTAACCAAACTAGGATGTAGTCCCAGGGAAATTCCTGTGTTAGTTAACCTTAGAAATGTAGCTAAATCATTATAAAGTGTATATCTTAAATACATGGCCATAATAATCATATTAATCTTTACACTAAAATGATAAAGTAAGAAAGTCCTGTAAAGGGCTGACTGAGACATTATGGAAGTTAGGAAGTCACAAAGTTAGGGCATAGTGACCTACAAAATGCAATCTTGCATGAATCAGCTTTTAGAGGACTTTGTTACACCATACATGAACCAAGACACCTATAAATAACTGAATTTTGTACGAAAGGTCCTTATACTGTTCTGGGCAGACTGTAGCACGCACTTTGTTTCTCTCAATAAAGGTTGGTCTCTTTGTCCAGAGAAGCTTGCCAGTTTCTTTTTTACAGAGGTCATCCATTCCAATCCATACTTAAATGAGGATCCCTCCAATAACATACCAGATAAGTGATCATTGAATCTTTGCTTGAGGCAGCCAGTACTACTTTTGGATAGCTCTATTAGATAGTTCGTTCAATTATAAAGGGGTTGAATTATAGGATTATTACTGAAAGGGCTGAATTGCAAGATCTTTAAATCCCTTTCCAGTCTAAAATTTCATTGGAATGAATTATCAATTAATCAGTTTTCTTTCTTCTCTTTCTCCCCGGGCCTTTCTGTCTCTCACATACCAGCCAAATCTGCTCATTCCAAATCTTCCATTCCCTAAAACATCTTGAAGATCTCATAACTTCCTCACAAAATGAGAGAGAAGATATCAGGATACAAATCCAACTGGACAAGTTTTCAGCTCTGTGGATCTCAATATAATCCTTATGTGTTTTTATCCTTCCAATCTGATCTGCCTCAACAGGCCCTCACAAGAGGACTGTTGGATTTCATTTTCAATGAACAAATGTGTTTCTATCACACATGTGATAAGACTTTAAGCAGGGCATGTCCTTTCCTTTACTGAAATCTCAGCTGAACAGCATGAGCTCACTCTCTGAAGATTAGAGGAAGAAGATTTTCTTGCCCTTTCCAAGCTTTAGGAATGTATTCCTCCCCAGGCCTGGGCCACTGAATTTACACTTCATAAGGGTGAGGTTTGTGTACCAGCCTGCCATAACATGTCTCAGGCTTAAAAAAATGATGGCAAGAGCTACAGTGCAGAATTATACATGTCTCTAAAGATTTACCCTTTCAAGGGTGGGAAGCAGGTCAGGGTGATTCCCTTGGAAGTCTCCTCTTTAGAATTCCCTGCCAACCCAGACCTGAGAGGGCCCACATTTGTTTATTGTCAGAATGGTGCAATCATTATCATATTCAAATGGTATGTCTGGTTGGTAGAGTAAGTTGTATTTATTCTTATACTGGTTTTTTAATGACACTTTCAAAAGGCTCTAAGTTTATATGTTTTGAAATTTTTTCATTTCTATACATTAAGATCAAATTAAGCCAATTTATTTAAGCCATTTATTTATTTAAGCCAAGAAATAACCCCTAAAGACTAAAAATTAAAACAAGCAGTCCACATAGACACCCACAGCATACCTTAAAGAGACCAACAAAGGTAGGGGTGGGGATCAGAATCCAAACTTTTAGAAGCCAGAGTTGTCAAGGGCATGGTAGATTACTTAGCAGTGACAGCTAGAGCACTTTAATTTGCCCTTACAAAAATCATAGAATCTTAGAGCTATAAGGAACCCCAGAAATAATCTATTCCACCAAGAATTTACTTATTATATAGAGATGGGATGCCCTCTCTAAGATCCCTAAGAAACAGTCATCAAGACTTCAGTGGAAAACCTCAAGTCAGGAAAAATCCTCCACCTCCTGAGATAGCCCCGTCTTGTTTTGAGCGGCCCTAATTGTTAGCAAGTTTTTCTTTATGTTAAATCTAAACCTACCTTTCAGAAAATTCTTCTTCTGGGACAAAACAGTACAAATCTAACTTCCCATATAATGACACTTCAAATCAAAATACATGTTTAAAGTTAACCCATCAGCAGCACTCTGTCCGGTTATTTGTCCCTTTTAATAATGGATCAGACATTGGCAAGTCCACATTGATTTTGGCAATTGTACTCTCAACCCAATACTAGGGGGCACTCTGAAAAAGTTCCATCTAATTCTCAGAGATTTTACCTTTATGCCCCTGTTCACCTTTTGATGGGTTGCAGCTACTTTCATCATTGGTCAGGTGGGTGTGGTCAGTAGAGATCTATCTTCCAGCCACCTTTCCTCCCCCTAGATCTTGAACCACAGCCTTTAATGCCTAGATCCCTCATCATTTCAATCTAAGTCTTTTGTTCCAATTGTTTCCATTTTGGTTCAGAACTGACCTGAGACTTTGTGGGCAATAACTCAACATATGTAACATATATGCTATATACAGAGAGATATACACATAGGCATGTACATATGTTTGTGTGTGTACATGTGTACATATGTGTGCACTGTGTACATGCATATATTCCTGTATGTGCACATGTACTGTATTTTTTAAAATCACACAAATTTAAACAAGGTCAATAGAAGCAACATAAGGAAGAGGCAAAAACATCAGTAGAACCAGAAGCAAAACAAAGAAGGAAAAACAAGATGTGGTAATAGAAGGAGCAGTATAAATAAGGAAGTAAAAGAACCAAAAGGAAAAAAATTGTCACCCTGTTTACAAATAGCCCCTGACTTTTCTCCTGGCACCAGTCACTTTCAGTATGAGAAAAATCTCCACTTTCTTCCCCTGAGCATTTTATGATATGGATTTTATGATAAGGAGACAAGTTGGAAACTGGATACTTTTCCAGTCCTGTACAAGGGAGAACTCCTTGAAGTTCCCCAGCCTAAGTAAGACACCCAGACATAGAAGATCATCATGTCTTCAACCTTCCCTATCTATTCTTGCAAATCATAGAACCTCAGAGCTCAAAGGAACCCAGAGGTTATCTTGTCCAACCTCCTACCATGCAGGAATCTCTTCTGTGAATCACTGACAGGTGAAGAAATATCACCTGTTAGTAATTGTGTTCACTGACATTGTTATCACCTGTTGTGAACTACATTCAATGACAGCAGACTCATTACTTCGTGAGAGGGGCCATTGCTGAATGTCATTGTGGGAAAGTTTTCACTATAATTTGTTCTCCTGTAACTCCACCCTGTCTTTTAGACAGTTGTATTGAAACTTCAAACAATTTCTGTTGTTTTGTGTCCTCAGTTTCAGATACTGGAGGTGACCCCTGTGGAATCAGGGAGTTAGATACAATAAGATCTTGGAGTCAGGGCTACAGGTAAGGTGGTGCATCCAACAAACTAGGGCTGCAACCCTTGAGAAGACAAAGAGCCTGGATGAGCCCATGAAGGATTTTGGACTTGAAACTGGGATAGGGCTCTATGGGAACCAAGCTAGTCTACAAACTTAATCATCTTCCACTCCCCAGAGACCATGGTGGTCAGGGTAGAAGGAAGATTGTGCTTCCCACAGCTGATTTGTGACAAATAAATTTATCAAGAAAAAAATGAGGAGATTCTGTTGCAACTCCATTTATCAAATCATGATTTAATTGCTATTGTAGATTGGCTACAAAAAGTTTGGCAACATCAATAGACACATTCCATAAGAATCAGATGCCTATATTGAACTTAGAATAAAAATATTGCATACCTGATTATTATTTGCCATACTGGTAGGTTGTGTACGACATCTAATATTAAATTATGTGTAATATATCTCATATATATTACATATAAAATTTATAATAAACTTATGTGTGTTACTCCTTTTTTTAGAGACATTTACCAGAATATCACTAGAAGCCCATCTTCCTTAAGCAATCAATCTATCCTTTCCTCCTTTACTTGATTCAAACATTGCTTTAAAAACAGAAAGAAAAAATTGTTTTGTTTTGTTTAACAATTTTCATAATACACATATATTCAAAGAAACAAGGAAAGACCAATATGAACTAATTCAAACTGAAATAAGCTGAGTCAGGAAAACAATATTCATAATTGCCATAACAATATAAACAGAAAGAAAAATGACTACGAAGCAGTTGAAAATCAATGTTGCAAAATCATAAATGAACAAATTTGGTGCCAAAGAAGAGATATATGAAGACACCCTTTCTTTCCTGCCTCTGCAGAAGTGGGGGGAGGGGTAAGCATCCATAGGTGTGGAATGTTGCATTTTCAGGGTATTTTTTAATATATTAATCAGTTCTGGGGAATTTTGTCTTTTTCCTCTTTTTTTTAAGGGATGATTTTTTGGAAGGAGAGAGAAGCAAGGATATAGAGGACAACCTTGTTATTGTTGTTGAGTTGTTTCAGCTGTGTCTGACTCTTCATAACTCCATTTTCGTGTTTTCTTGGCAAAGATACTGGAGCCATTTGCCATACCCTTCTCCAGCTCATTTTACAGATGAGGAACTAAGGTAAACGGGGTTTAGTGACTTGCCCAAGGTGAAGTAGCTAGTAACTGCTGGAATCTGGATTTGAACTCATGAAGATAAATCTTTCTGATTCTAAGCCCAGTGCTCTATCCACAGCACCACCTAGTTGCCCAGTTTAGGGAAATCCAAGTGATATAAAAACAAATTATATGGATAAAAGAAATTTTAAATTTTTCAAATCTGAAAGAGTAACAGAAATAAGTTATTTTATCCAGTCCAAAATGGCACTGTTATAACAAAACTTATATGGATGGAGGAAACGGGGGTCAAGAATCTAAAGAGAAGTAATAAAAAGGTAGGGAAGATGAGGGTCTAATAGTACCAGATTGCTAACTATATTACAAACCAATAATCATCAAAATGATATGCCACTGCTTTAAAGTTATGTAAGGAAGAGGGAATATGATCTTTGTCTCTTTACTCTCCAGCTCAACTAACGTAATTATAGAAAGCTCAGAATATAATCACTAAATCCAAGATAGATATTAAGAAATTTCCTTATTATGTGACCACACTCTATGAATAATTCTTTAATTAATTTTAGAGGATTATAGGACTTTGGATATTGGATAAAAGCAGTGAATAACACAAAGGAAACATCTTACTTTTAGCTGAGAGAATCATTCCTGTTCCCACAGCCCATATATAAAAAGAGCAAACCATTCAGCTGTTGAAGATTCCCCTGACTGGAAGCTTTTTGTTGAGTTTCACTTGTTCTAGAGGACAGTGGAGGAAAAAGACTTTCTCTCTTCTTCCCTCACCCACCATTTAATATTCCATCAAACCTACTGGAACAGTAGGAGAAAATGCATCTGTCCAGGGGCAGACACACACCTTGTAATGGTAAAGGAATTTGAAGATCTTCACTGCCCCTTAATAGGTCTATGGAATTTGAACAAGAGAGGCTTGCTTAGGGGAGGCTTGTTTTTCAGGAAAGCATACCTTTTATTACTTTGTATTTAGGCAGTGGGTCACAAAGGTTGTGATGTCTTCTGACTCTGGAGAAGACGTGAGGTTTTGCTTTGGGCTTCACTTATGGGAAGAGTTGTGTGATTTGACCAGATGAGACTCTGGACAGCTGTTGCGCTCCCCAGCTTTGAAAACCCAGATGTTGGTGCTTCCCTCTCTAGCAACTAATACTGTAGGTATGTAATGGTCAGACAGCTAGAAGCCCTGTCTGTTGGTCTGATGAAGTGTGTTATTTTCTCTATTTTTTTGTCTGCTTATAATTTCTGTTTGCATGTTCTGAAGTTGAGGGTGCTGACTTTTTTCCTCTGAACTAAGTGAATTATATATGTTTGACTAAAGTAAGATTGTTAACCCATTTTGAGTTGTTTTCTTTAGTTTTGTTTGTTTGTTTGTTTTATTTGGAGGGGGGGAAGACAGGACAATTGGGGTTAAGTGACTTGTCCAAGGTCACACAGCTAGTAAGTGTTAAGTATATGAGGCCCATTTGAATTCAGGTCCTCCTCACTCCAGGGCCAGTGCTATGTTCACTGCACCACCTAGCTGCCTCCCCAAGTTGCTTTCTTTTATAAAAGCAGATCAAAGAACCTGTGCTAGCAGCCATCCTGGGTATGCTAGGGTGCTTGCTCTTATACACCTGAGTACAGGTGGGATACAGAGACAATTACTTCAGGGAGGAAACAGCTTCAGGGAGACTGACCCCCTCATAACAATGATTCCCTCTTTCTCTCCCTCTCTCCTTTCTTCTTCTTCTTCTTCTTCTTCTTCTTCTTCTTCTTCTTCTTCTTTCTCTCTCTCTCTCTCTCTCTCTCTCTCTCTCTCTCTCTCCCTCTCTCTCTCCCACATTTGGGAAAGAACAAATCGTATATGAAATCTCTCCCCTCATCCATAGTCATGAAAGCTATCTCTTTCCATTCCCTAATTTGTCTACAATTTTACCTTTTGCATATAAGTCATGGATCCATTTGGAGTTTATTGTGATATATCATGTGATATATGGATCTAATTCTAATTTCTCCCAGATTGCATTCCAGTTTTGCTAAGTTTTGTCCAACAGAATCAATGCTACAGCCATTGTTGATGCTAGAAAACTGATAATGAGGCAAGCTATCTATGTCTGGTGGAAAGGTCATGGATTATGGGTGATGACATTTCAGAGCAACCAATCCAACACAGTCTTGTTTTGCTTGACTAAATTTATAATAATAATAGTTAACACATATATTGCCTTAAGATTCGAAAAAAATACATATATCATTGTACTTGATAATGTATTTGTTACAAGAGCAAAATTTTGGAAGGAGAATTGGTGGGAAATTAAAGCCAAGCACAAGCAGTTTTTCAGAAGAATATTGCTGTGAACACCTTTCAAGGTTTTGATTACACAGTATAGTGAACACTATTTATTCAATAATAAATCAGCAAAACATTCATAGAAAATCAAGGTAGAGCATTCACGATGTTACAACTTATCATAGAAAATAAAATACAGCATTCACAACAGTTTATCGCTAAAATGGCTACATAAGTTTTCACCAGAGTGGCCACAAAGTTTTGAACAAAGAACAATCATTTAGTAACTCAATCATTCAATCATCCTTAAGGAGGTCTGCCTCCTTAAAGGACACCAAGTACAATAGTCAAAAGTTCTCCACTCACGGGGCACACCAAGTTACAAATAAATTGCTTATTCAGTCATCATTCACTATTCAATCATCAGAAAATACACAAACCCTCTACCCCTAGCTCACTAGTAAATTACAATGTCTCAGTCAGTACACAGTATCCAAGTAAAGTCTTCTTTCAGCTTGACTTGGGGTAGTCTCTCAGATTCCCTGGAGCCTCTTCCATGGTCCCAGACCCTACCTGGATTCACCAAACTGTCACCTGGGTTCGAAGGCAGACAGCTCCCAGGTCCTTGTCCACCTCGCCACACACTTCCTGTTCCACACTGAAGCTCACAGCATCTAGTCCATCTTAAATCCTTCACAGTCTCTGTTCCCTGGAAATCAAGGCTTAACAAAGCCACAAACAGTATAATACAAAGTATCAGCCTCACAGTCATGCTTCCTCAGTCTTTGGCAGCTCTGGCTGACCCTCAGAAATCCTCAGCAGCTCCGTCTGGCCCTCAGCTCTGAGTAGCTCTCAGAAATCCTCAGCAGCTCTGGCTGGTCCTTGGACTCAGCAGAAGTTTCAGCTGGTTCCCAGAATCAAAATCACTTCACCAAGGTTCCCAAAATTAAAATAATTCTCTCCAGCCTGGGGGGGCATTTTCTCTTTAGCTTCCCTGGCAGCAGCAGCTTCTGCCTCCATGAAGCTTGCTCCAAGAAGATCTGTCTAACCCAGCAGGGGCTTCTCCTTACACACACCATACATATGTGCGTGCACACACACACACACACACACACATGCACACACACACAGACACACACATACACACACACACACACACAGCATTAGCTCCTTCCTGTTTCAGTCAACCCCTTCCTGTTATGTCAGCAACAAGGATTCATACCTTCTGTTTCTTTAACAGAGGCTTGATTAATTACTAAGTGCTAAGTACCTGTTACCTTTGCCAATACAAAGGGATCTTCATATTCAAATTATATTACTATTAAAGATGCAATATGGAAAGTAAAGCAGGAAAAAAGAAAGAAAAGGAATAAACACTTTAAAAATATACAGAAGTCTCAGTGTATAGAGCAGTCCTTGGAGTCCCGAGGACCTGAGTTCAAATCTAGCCTCAGACATTTAAACTAGCTGTGTGTCCTTGGGCAAGTCAGTTAACCCCAATTGCCCTGCCTTTTCCCCCCCCTCCAAAAAAGTAAAAATAAATACCGTGTTTCCCCGATAATAAGACACTGTCTTATTATTTTTTTGGACAGAAAAACACCAGAGGGCTTATTTTCAGGGGAGGGCTTATTTTAATGAACATTGACAGCAATTTTAATAAACAGGTAAATGTGAACAAAAAAAATGTACCTTTATTCAATAAGCAAATCACTGGGGAAGAACAGGATGACGCTCTCACTGCTGCAGCTCTGATTGGATGCAGCTCGGAGCGCGGCGTGCGTTTCACCCGGGGGGGGGGGGAACGGTGCATACAGAGGGTACCGTAATGTAGCGTGTAGCGCAGGGGATCACCTTCACTACAGTAGCAATCTCAATAGGGCTTATTTTCGGGGGAGGGCTTATTTTAGAGGAATCTTACACAGTAAGGGGAGGGCTTATTTCGGGATAGGCCTTATTATCGGGGAAATACGGTATATATCCACACACATAGTAGAAAGGAGAGAAAATCAGAAAGGGACACAGCTAAGCAAGGCAATAGTAAAGTACTATCACATTAGATTTAACATATATTTGCATATATTTGAAACAAACCATATGTTACAGATTCATGGTTTCATGTACAAATAAATCTCTTTTCTGGTCTTCTTTGGGCATGGAAAAGCTAATGCTTATTGATTATTTTCTAGTTAATAATAATTTTAAAAAATTCATCTGATGTGCTGCTTTTATAATAACTAGACATCTGAATAAAATCCCCTGTTACTTTTTTCCTTTTTTTTTAAAATGCTTTATTAACTTCTGGTTTACATCATTCATTTCCGCAAGATTTTGAGTTCCAAATTTTTTCCCCGTTTTTCCCCTACCCATCACCCCAAAATAGCAGTCCCACAAGACATCCCCTCCTCCAATCTGCTCTCTCCCATATCTTCTCCCATACCCTCTTCTACTTTTCCAGTAGGGCACGGTGGATCTCTATGCGCCAATGCCTGTATATCTTATTTCCCAATTACATGTAAAATAGTATTAATAATTGTATTTATATATTTTTAAATATTTGATTTTAAAACTTTTAATTCCAGATTCATTCCCTTCCTCCCTTGTCATCCACCCATACTGGGAAGATAAGCAATTCAGTACAGGCCGTACATGTGCAGCCATGCAAAACATCACCATAGTAGATATATTGTAAAAGACTGACTATATTTCCCTCCCTCCTATCCCACCTCCCACTTGCTCTATTCTCTACTTTGTCCCTGTCCCTTTTCAAAAGTGGGTGCTTCCAATTTCCCTCCTCCATAGCGTGCCCTCTCTTCCATCATTCCCCCCCTTACCCTATTCTGTCTCTCCCCATCTCTTCTCGTTATATTCCTCTCTTACCTCTTAATTTCACCTTTTAAGTATTATCCCTTCCTATTAAATTGGTCCTGTGCCCTCTATCTATGTATACCTGTAAACATATATACACAAATTCACATATGTATTCATATGCCCATATACCCTCATATATATATATATATATATATATATATATATATATATATATATATA
>NW_027186304.1:103425931-103441085 GCF_028583685.1 Petaurus breviceps papuanus
TATATATATATATATATATATATATATATATATATATATATATATATGTATATACTTCTAATCCCTTCAACTACTGAGAAAAGTTTCATAAGTTACTTTCTCATGCTTCTCTTGCTTCTTGTATCTGAATGTCAAATTTTCTATTCAACTCTGGTTTTTTCATCAAGAATGCTTGAAAGTCCTCTATTCCACTGAATGACCATATTTTCCCCTGAAACATGATACTCAGTTTTGCTAGGTAGGTGAATCTTGCTTTTAATCCCAGCTCCTTTGATCTCCGGAATATCATATTCCAAGCCCTTCGATCCCTCAGTGTAGAAGCTGCCAGATCCTGTGTTATCCAGATTGTGTTTCCACAATATTCAAATTGTTTCTTCCTGGCTGCTTGTAATATTTTCTCCATGATCTGGGAATTTTAGAACCTGGCTATAATATTCTTAGGAGTTTTCTTTTGGGGATCTTTTTCAGAAGGTTATCTGTGGATTCTTTCAACCTCTATTTTGCCCTCTGGTTCTAAAACATCAGGGCAGTTTTCCTTGAGAATTTCTTGGAGGATGATTTCTAGGTTCTTTCTTTGATCATGGCTTTCAGGTAGTCCAACAATTTTTAAATTATCTCTCTTGGATGTATTTTCCAGGTCAGTGGTTTTTCCCATGAGATATTTCACATTGCCTTCTATTCTTTCATTTGTTTGGATCTGTTTAACAACATCTTGATTTCTCATGAAGTCACTAACTTCCATTTGCTCCAATCTAATTATGAAGGAATAATTTTCCTCATTGAGCTTCTTTTTCCATCTGGCAAATTCAGCTTTTCAAGGCATTCCTCTCCTCATTGCCTTTTTTTAATCTCTTTTGCCATTTGAGTTAGTCTATTTTTTAAGGTATTATTTTCCTCAGTCAGGCGGCTGACTCTCATTTCGAAATTTTCTTACATTGTTCTCATTTCTCTTCCCAATTTTTCCTCCACTTCTCTTATTTCCTTCTTAAGGTCCTCTATGGCCTGTAACCAACTCGTATTTTTCTTGGATGCTTTTGGTGCAGGAGTTCTGATTTCACTTTCTTCCTCCTGTTCCATGCTTTCCTCCTTTTTGTCCCCAAAATAGGAGTCTAATGTTGGATTGCTTTGCTTGGTTTGCTTCCTTTGCCTGCTCATTTTGCCACTCAATTACTTGACTTTTGGGCTTTTTGCCACAGTAGGACTCTGCTACCAGACAGGGGAGCTTCTTACCAAATGCTGGGGTTTTCTCAGCTGCCGAAGGTATTAATTGGGTGCCTTCTTTGAAGTCTCCACAAGCTCTGGCAAGCTGGTCACACATCCTAGGACCTCCACCCTAGACTGCAATCCAGATCCAAGCAGGTTAAAGCAAGAGCATTACCCCTCAGACTTGTCACTTTGTCCTCTCTGCAGGCCTGGAGCTGAAGCTGCCAAGTGGGGGTGGCTGCAGGGCCATGGCTCCTTAGTGGCTTCTTGCCCTGGGGGGAAGAGGCCAATGCACTCCCAACTCCTGGATCTCAAAGTCTACACTGCACTGACCTCTCACTTTGTCGTTCAAATGAACGTGTTGATAATTCTGGAAATGGCCATAGCTGCTAGTGATCTGGAGTCCCTCCAGCCTGTGGTTGGTCAGGCCCACCCTGGTGCTAAAGCCTTGGCGTGGGGCTGGGATCAGCTCCCAGAGCACTGCGCTGGCCGATCACTGCCTGCCTTCCAGGGTGTCCTCAGCAGGAGGTTAGCTTCTCTGTGTCATTTTGTGGGTTCTGTAACTCCAAAGTTTGTTTAGAGTCCCCTTTTTCATGAACTGGGGGAGGTGGAAGCCAGAGTCCCGAGGAAGTCCTATTTCTACACTGCCATCTTGACTCCACCCCAGCCCCCTATTACTTTTATATGTCACTTTTGCCACCTCTGTTATGAAAATATTTATTTATACACCCAATAATCATTTATATTCTACATATAGCCATACGATCTGCCAGACACTCCCCACAACAATAACACTCTCTTTTTTCCTTTACCAGAGTCTTTACCATGCTTCTACCCTCAGGTTTATGGTAACTTCACATAGGTACACACAGTCTTATTAGACAGTACTGTTCTCCCCTCCTATTATATACTTCTTTATAATAAAGTATATATTTTCATTTTTATATTCCAGGCATGAGTCATATCCTGTCAAGTGTCAGGGAATCTTGTGAGATGATATTTCAAGTTCATTTTGTTACCCCTGCCCTGCACCTTGGTTTTCAGACCTGAAAAGCCATATGCTTTGTTTCTAGCCTTTTCCCTGTTTTCAACTAAGAATTCCTAACTATGGCCTCCATTATGCTGCCTCTATCTCTCACACCTACTCCTACTTCTCAACTAAATGATACTCTCAGACTGCAATGCCCTTTGCTTTAAAGACTTGAAGCATCATAAATCATATTTCTTAAAAACTTCATACAACAAACATAAAACTCTTACTGAAGGGCTATCCCCTGGGCTATGGAAAATGAGACAATTGTTCCAGGTCCTGCACTTTGGGCTCTTCTTCCCATTTATTGTTAGTTTAGTAGTGACTCACTGAGGAAACAGAGACCTAAGATAATTATATATATAAGATCAACTCATAAATCCCTCCTACAAAGGAGACTGCCCCTCCCTACTTATGTCCTTCACAGTACATGTTGCCATCACCCTCTTTTGTGATTAATTTCACCCTCAAGACTACTCCTGATTCATCATAATCTGATTCATTTGTATAAAAATGATGCATGGTAAGGAGGAGCCATACTGTATGCTAAGTGTTCATGCTTTAATCCCTTCCACTTTCTCTGAAGTCCTCTGATACCCTATCCCAATAAATAACTTGCTTTGGATCCTGAAAGGGGAACAGAATAATGCAGCATAAGCTCCATCAGGGTTTACCAAGATGGAAGGACTAGGGAGTATAGATCTGGAGATAGACTGTGTATCTTTCATTCACAGACTCACTTAACTACAGCTTTATCACCAAGTTGACTATAGTGTGATGAATTTCTTGGTAGCACCAGCTTTCAAAGACTAAATTATACAAGATTTGTGGTCTTCATTGGTGTTATTTGTGCCCACACAAAGAAAATCAGAGGTCCTGGAAGAATTAAAGTAGATTAACCCACTCCCAGGGATTGTCTCATAGGGCTATTATATGATTCAGCATCATGACAGGATAAAACTCAGGACATAGTCCTCCCTTTGCTTAAGAGATAACTGTCTCTTTAACAGTATCTCATTCTGATATGATAAACTCTGATATGGTGTGATTTGAACAGACTACAAAGGCCTTGACAGGTCCCAAATACCTTGCCCATCCACCAGTATTGCATGGGACAGTTTTCCTCTCCTTTCTGCCCCAAAATTCCTACCACTTGAGTGACTAATTCTCCAGGTGACAAAAATAGGAAATGCTGTCTCTATTACTCCACAGTTAAAATGCAAAATGCTGTACAGAATCATTAAGGTCCCTCTGTCAGATTTATTAGTCATGTCTTGGGCCCTGAGGGGATGAAAAACAGGACAATAAGTCAGAGGAAATAAGCAAAAAGTATGGCATCTCTTAGGAGTGAATGAACAAATGTCAAGTAGGGGTCTCCAAATCATATTAAAATTGAAAACATGAGGTTCAGAACAAGTCAAATCAAATCTGTAGTTTTGCCTTCAGTTCTGGTTGCCACATTTCCAGAACGACATGGGCAAGCCAAAGTGGATAATGAGAGGAACAATCAGGAGGCTGAGAAATCTCAAAACCATGACATATGGGGACGTCAACATTCTATAAATAATAAGAGCTAACATTTATGTAATGATTTAAGGTTTGCTAAGTGCTTTATGTATGTGATCTCATTTGATCCCTACAATAATCCTGTGAGATAGTTCTATTTTTATCCCCATTTTATAGATGAGGAAACCAAGGCTAAGAAAGGTTCAGTGACTGGCCCAAAGTTACACAGCTAGTAAGTGACCAAGGCAAGATTCACACTCAGGTCATCCTGACGCTAGGTCATAGCATCATTCCACTTTTCTCCTACATGTTGGCCAATCTTATTGGGAGTGATTAGCCTACAGTAGAAGAGGCGTAGAGAGGCCATGACTTCTGTCTTTAAATTTCTACTAATTATCATATAGAAAAAAAGATAAGATTTATTGTGCTTGAGCCCAAAGCTTAGAAGTAGGACCAATCGGAGGGTAGATTCCAGTTCAGTGTAAGCATGACTTTCCTAACACCTGGAGCTGTGCAAAAATGGAATATGCCTCAGGCAGGAGTGGGTTCACTGACCAAGTAGAGGCTGGATGACCATTTTGGGGGTCATTTGTTTAGTTAGTCCTCAGATGAATGCAGCCATTATCTGGGGAAGCAAATCCTGTGGAGAAGGGGCCAGTCATCCCTACCAACTGCCAACCAACTACTATCCACAGGGCAAGCAAGCTGGTGCAAGAAAACCTGAGAGTGCCAGCACCAGCCCCGGCATTGGGAGACCCGGGATCGGTTCTGGCCTCAGATACTTGGTACCCACACAAAATAACTGGCCGTGCAACCTTGAGCAAGTTACTTAGCCCCAATTGCTTTAAAAAAAAAAAACCCTGAGAGACAGAAGGCGATATTATCAGGCATAATAAATCAACACAACTGCAATCTTAACCACCTTCTTTCCTCAGGCTCCAGGCAAGGACTCTGATCCCACAAACCCTGGGAAGAGCAGTGGCTTCCAAATCACCTGACGTGCTTCAAGGCAGCTCCTGCAGGTATTGTTGAGGGGGAAATCACTGCAGAGGAGGGAGTCTACATTCCTCATCACCACAAATAACAACTTCTGGCCGACTGTCACCAGCAGGCACCAGAGTCATATGAGTGGCAGCATCTGCCTCACTCCAGACCACTGATTCTACTTCCAGCCCAAACCTCACAACCATCATGTAGAGAGGCAACTCCTGTGGAGAAAAGGCTGGCCACCTTCACCAACTGCAAACCAAATGCTACCCCCAGAGAAGGCAAGCCAGCCTAGCTAAAACAACAACCAGAGGCAGAGACAGGAGATAGCATTTGTCAGGCAAGTCAAACCCACACCTTGACCACCATCTCCTCTCATACCTCTATGGAGCTGGCCCAGAATCCTAAACCCAAGAGCCTTGGGAATAGAAATGTTTTCAGGCCAGTGCCTCTTGCCATCATCCCATGAAGAAGCCCGTATGGAGATGCAGCCTGCCGACTGCTCCTGTAGATGCTGTACCCACATCTATTGAAAACCCAGAGGAAAAGTTTTTGTACCAAAGTCCTAGGCATCATCAAATGGTTCAACATCAGAAACTGATGTGATTTTGTCAATAGAAATTACATGAAAAAAGAGGTGTTCCCATCTGCTTTGCGGCTGCACCCCAAGGACCAGGGGACCTTTCCTTCTGCTTTCAGCTGAGACATTTCCTATGTGTTAGTTATGTCCCCCAGTAGAATGTGAGCATCTCAAGAACAGAGACTGGCTTCCTTTTCTCTTTGCATCCCCAGTACTTGGCGCATAGTAAGCACTTTTTAAATTCATTCATTCATGTATTAATTTATAATAATTTATTATCAATTATAATTTTATTAATTTATTAATGATTATTAAATGAAATATAAATACATTTATAAATTTATTATTCATTATAAATTAATCATTTATTAATTAATTCATTATAGAAGAAACTAAGATTAGAAACTACAGAAGAGTTATTGACCTGTATCAGTGAAAGCCATCATAAATTCCCTATGCCAATAAAATTTAGGGTCAAGAAAGGATCCTGCAGAAATGACTTGAAGTCTCTTCCAACTTTGGTATTATATGAGACTATGAAAGCCCTGGAAAAAGGGCCAGGAGATCTGTGTCCTAACAATGAATCTCCTACTAACTAGATAACTAGCTTACTTTAGGCTAGGCAACATCTTTGAGCCCCCATTTCTTCATCTATTAAGCTGGACTAGATGATCTCTCAAGTCTATTCCAGACCTGAAATTCCATTATGAAAATTCAGTGATGTGCTTATAATTAAAATTAAAGTGTCTTGGACAGGATTTTTTAATGTGCCAGAATACAATGCAAAATTTGTGTGCTTAATCATTCCCAGAAATGTATCAATGATCCATCTATGAGATTTAACTAGTTCCAGATTAAACCAGCTTTTTTACTGAATTACACAGCCCCAAATACAGAAAGTCTGAAATTCATTCTTAGTTCCATTAATAATTACTTCAATGTTGGACTTTACCTTTCACCCTCCCAATGCCTCTGAGGCAGTTCTATAAAGATGGGAATTTTTGCCAATGTCAGACAAAGAAGGTGCTTATAATTAAGGGGGGGGGGGTGAATGGAGACACTATGAATGCTGGCATTCCTGAATAGCAATTAAATATGAATGGAGCATTTGTCTCCCTATGGGATTTCCCTAGATTTCAGTGTCAGAATCAGAGAACAGAACAGTATCCCACACAGAGGGTACAATCTGCCCTGCCTAGGAGAATGGGTCAGTCCCAAGCCCAGGATGTCTTTTATTGCCTTTTTGTGGACATTTGTGCAAAAGAGAAGAATACAATGTAAGCCACACTAACCTTCCCAATACATTTTTCCAGGGAACCAAACAGAGGTAAAGACTATGGGGTGGTTCTGATAGTGGGAAGGGAACTAGAGACAAATTTAAATTATATACTTTCAGATGATCTGGTCTTTGGGCCTAGGAAACTGAACAGTCATTTATATTGATGACTCAGGACTCATATTTCTAGAAGCAAATATTGTTATTTTCATTTTATAGATGATGAAAGTGAGACTCAGAGAGATTATGTGACTTATTCAGATCTCAGTGGCAGAGAGTGGGATTTGAACACTTCCCTGACTCTAAATTCAGCATTCTATATCACTCTGATACTCGAACTTGTCCCCAAGAACCAAAAAGCAATGGAGACAAGATTCCTCCATAACTCTTGCTGCAGATTTCTGGAGTCTATCTCCCAGCCCATACAGTAGATTCTCAGAAATACTATACACACTCTCTCTCCCTCCCCTCATCTGTAGACATGTACACACAGAATTAGCATGTCTTTCCAGCGAACACAACTTTTCAGAACTTTAGGGGGGGAAATATTAAAGGCTGGAGCTAAATATAGACATTTATTTATTTGTTTGTTTTACTTATTTATTCTTTAACTTTTTTTGGAGGGCAATTGGGGATAAGTGACTTGCCCAAGGTCACACCGCTAGTTTGTGTGTGTGTGTGTGTGTGTGTGTGTGTGTGTGTGTGTGCTAAATGTCTGAGGCCGGATTTGAACTCAGGTCCTCCTGACTCCAGGGCCAGTGCTCTATTCACTGCGGCACCTACCCGCCCCTTATTTATTCTTAAATATAGAGATGATCATTTAAACAAAGAGAATTAATGTGTTCACAGAAAGAGTGTGTGTAGACAGGGAAGAGAAGGGAACCTCAGACAAAGCCTTGGAGAACATCCAGGGTTAGGGGGTGTGATGTGGATTATAAATCACAAGCTATCAAGGGAAACTGAGAAAGAATAACAAGTAGAAGGAAAGAGGTGGAAGGAGAGCCAAGAGAGAGTAGTGTAATGAAAATCCAGGAAGGAGTAAGTATAAAGGTGATCAGCAGTGTCAATGTAAGACACAAGTCAAGAAGGATAAAGGCTTCAAAAAAGACCAACATATATAGAAGGATTGGTCTTGTCAGAAAAGGGCCAAATCATCGTCAGAGATTAGAAAAAAGAGAAGAAAGTAGGAATGAATGGTATCAAGGGGAAATGAAGAGAAGGGGAGAAGAGGGAGCTCATGTTGAATAGACTCAAATTTCTCAGTAAAGCAAGAGGTAAGATCCTCAGGTAAGAGAGAGGGGAAAGGAGGAAATTAATAACATTACTTTATACTGTACCTGATTGACATGGTTGTCAATGAATTCCTCCCTACCCACCTTTCCCATATTCTATAGTATATAATTACAAGGGAACAGGATGGGGGAAGTACAAGACTGAGGTTTGACAAGGGCTGAGTGGAAAAGGACAAGAAGGCATGGGATTAGAAAGTAGTGAGCCATGTATACTTGAATTAGCTAACTATGGGGTCAATACTGAAGAAAGAAAGAAGTGAAATCAGGGGAGGAGCAATGATCTGAGAAGTACTGAGGGTCAAAAAATAGGCTTAGGAGGGGCAAGGCATAGGAAGAAATGGAATGACAGAAGGTTATGGTCTGATAGAGGAATGTCATTGTTTTTAATTAAGGAAGTATAACACTTGTGGGTAATGGTGTTAAGTAGCATGTAAGCATTCCTATGTGTGGCTGAAGTCAAGTAAAGGAGTAATCATGAGATTTAAGGAGAATGAGGAATTATCGGCCAAGGAATCTAAAAGGGAATCAAAGTGGATACTGAAATTGCCTAGCATAAGAACAGGAGCTAAAGAGGAGAGGAAGATAATAAGCCAGGTACTGAGCTTTTTGAAAAAGGAAGGAAAATGACCTGAGGTCTGATACTCAAGAGCCACCATGATCTGAATTGGGCTGAAATTTTTGATACTGTGACCTTCAAAGGAGGACAAGATATTCTCTCTCTAACCTGTTCTCCCTCCTCCTTTTCTTCCAAAGGAAGCTGAGTCTCTGCGTCATAGTGGGGATGATGCTCTGTCTTCAAGGCCTGATTCTCATGCCATCCAAAAGGGCATAATCTAAACTTATTTTCAGTTCCCTTAACTCTAACACAACCAGTTCAGTTCATTGACATTAAAATGACTGTTAACTGACTTAAAACTAGCATGAGAGAGAATGGAAATTTCTGTTCTTAGAGATGACTATAAGAGTAGATAGTCATTTAATTGTGAGGATCCCCCAAAACTCAGGTCAAGGCCCATTCTCACCACCCACATATATACTATGATAGAACATATTTTAATATGTTCAGGTATAACCCTTGTCTTGATGACTCCAAATCAGCATCTCTCATACTTAACCCCTCAATTGAATTTCACACCCATATTTTCAGTTGCATATAGGATCTTCTTTTAGATTACCCACTCAGTGTGTTCAAAGTCAATTTGTCATCTTCCCCAAGGAACTGAATTCCTTTCCTAACTTCCTAATAGATCTTGCTCAGAGCTTTGCAATAGATACTCTCTAATACTTAACTTTGAATATATCATTCATCTTTAATCACAAACCTCTACTCTGCATTAGTTCAAAATGGTGCAAATTTTCTAATTGACACTTCAGCCAAAAATGATCAATTTCCTATCATCTCTGACAGTATTTCTGGAAGTTACATAAAATTCTGAATAGCTACTGATAACCTGCAGTGAAGGTATTTTAAAACATAGAAAATGTTGGTATCTAGTGTATAGGCAACATTCATTAAAACTTTGGTCATCAGGATGACTTGAGGAATGAATCTTTTTGGAAAAACAACTTTTCTTGATAGTTTAACACTTAAGCTATTCACTTTAAGCTTACCAGTTTAAGTATGAATGCATTTTTTAAAAAATTAGTCATTTTAAGTGGAAACATTTCTAAGATGTCTTACACCTTTTGCTTCTGCAGTGACAGTGACAGGGAGGCATTAAAGAGAGGCAGATGGTGCTAAGAATTACACTGTTTTTATAGCTCCATACATTAAGCATTTGATTTTTAGTAGAGCAAAATAGCACTTGAAAGACTCTTCTCCAACAAAATTGTTCCTATGGCTATATCAAAATCATACAAGATATTCTGAAAGCTGTAACCACAGAGACAACTTTAAAACAGTGAGACATATGTTCACCAAAGGTGTTTACCACCATCATGGAAGAGGTCCAGCACTGAGTCTGTGTTGAAGAGGGATTCCCTATAGTGAGATCCCACAGATGCTCCTGTCTGTGGACCACACTGTGCTAATTTTATCAAGCCCTAGAACACCACAGAAACTCATGAAGGAGAATCATAATCACTTAAATGTTTGGCCCAACCACAATGGAAAAGAACAAGGATATAAAAAATTCATTTGGTACAGATTATGATGCGAAGCAGAATTTGTCCATTAGTGTTGTATATGTATATATATGGGTGTATATACACATTTGTGTGTATATACATGCACACATACATGTAACATATGCATATATATACACATAACACCAATGGACAGTCAGTAAATTTATTCAACTTATTCAAATTATATCAACATCATGATCACTATTAAATACATTATTGATATCTTTGTTTTCTCTATATGTATTTTTCCTTGTTTTTACATATATGTGCTACATAGATAATGTATCTATATATGTATAGGGGGAATTGTATATATGTATGTACTTGTATCTCCAGGCCTTAGCACAGTACTAGTATGGCAGAGGTAGTTAGTAAATACTTGACTGGTGAGTTGTATATGTTGACAGATATTTATATTTACAGATATAGATATAGACAGATGCTTGGCACATAATAAATGCTTTGCCATTCATTCACAAAGTGACATAGATTGAGACTGATATATAGGAGGAGCCAAGATGGCAGCGTAGAAGCAGGAAAACTCCCTGCACTCCCCCCATAAACACCTCAAATACCTATAAAAAATGACTCTAAACAAACTTTAGGGCTACAGAACCCACAAAGTGTCAGAGAAAAACAAACCTCCTGCTGAAGACAGTCTGGCAGGCAGACAGGAAGTGTTCATCCCACCCAGCACACTGGGAGCAAATCCCAGCCCTATGTGAGTCCCCGTTGTTAGCCTCAGGACTGCCCAACCAGCCATGGCTAGAGGGACTTCGGGAGAGTGGATAACCAGCAGCTGTGGTGGTTTGCAGAATTATCAACCCATAAATGCCAAAGACAAAGTGAGGGGCCAGTGGACTTTGGGAACAAGGGGTCCAGGAGTATGGTCCGGGCTCTGCCCTGGGAGGGAGAAGTGGCTGAGGTGCAGCAGCCACCACCACATGGCAGCTTCAGCTCCTGGCCTGCAGATTGTAGGGGGACCAAGCAACCAGTCTGAGGGGTAATCGCACTTGTTTAACCTGCTTGTATCTGGATTGTGGTCAAGGATAGAGGTCCTGGGGTGCATGACCAGATGCCAGAGCCAGTGGAGGCTTCAGAGAGGGTAGTCAACTAATAGCTCCAGCAGCTGTGAAAACCCCAGCATTTTGGGACAAAGCTCTCCTCTCTGGAAGCAGAGTTCTACTGTGGCAAAAAGCTCAAAAGTCAAGTAACTGAGTGACAACATGAGCAAGCAAAGGAAGCAAAGCAAGCACAACAATCCAACTTTGAATTCCTTTTTAGGGGACAAAAAGGAGCAAAGCATGGAACAGAAGGAAGACAACAAAGTCAGAACTCCAGCACCAAAAGCTTCCAAGAAAAACATGAGCTGGTTATAGGCCATAGAGGAGCTTAAGCAGGATTTTGAAAACAAATATGAGAAGTGGAAGAAAAATTGGAAAGAGAAATGAGAATGATGCAAGAAAATCATGAAAAGAGAGTCAACAATCTGACTGAAGAAAATAAAACTTTAAAAAATAGACTAACTCAAATGGCAAAAGAGGCTCAAAAAGCCAATAAGGAGAAGAATGCCTTAAAAAGCCGAATTTCCAGATGGAAAAAGAATTTCAAAAGCTCACTGAAGAGAATCATTCTTTCAGAATTAGATTGGAGCAAATGGAAGCTAGTGACTTTATGAGAAATCAAGATACTATTAAACAGATCCAAACAAATGAAAAAAATAAAAGGCAATGTGAAATATCTCATAGGAAAAACCACTGACCTGGAAAATAGATCCAGGAAAGATGATTTAAAAATTATTGGACTACCTGAAAGCCATAATCAAAAAAAAGAACCTAGAAATCATCCTTCAAGAAATTCTCAAGGAAAATTGCCCTGATGTTTTAGAATCAGAGGGCAAAACAGAAGTTGAAAGAATCCACCAATCACCTCCTGGAAAAGATACCAAAAAGAAAACTCCTAGGAATATTATAGTCAGCTTCCGGAGTTCCCAGATCAAGGAGAAAATATTACAAGCAACTGAGAAGAAACAATTTGAATATTGTAGAAACACAATCTGGATAACTGTATCAGCAATGCCATATTCACAATGCCTATGGAGATTACAAATATGCTGATATAATTATCCATTACAAAATACGTCATGCTTGCCATATGGGGAAATAAACTAGAAAATTTATTAAGATACCAAAAGACTGAGTCCCAAAACAGAAAGTGAAAGCCATCAGAGTAGTTATGATATTGGCACAGGTAGATAAAGTAGAAAGCACCCACATTTTCAAGCCTTTAAAACAGAACAGGCTACCTCAGGCAAAGGTCCTCCTCTCCCCACGCACAGCAACCACCCAGCGTCCTGGAAGCGCGCTCCCAGCAGCTCCGGCCCCTGGCAGTCCTCAGCAGGAGTCCTTAGCAGAAAGTCCTTAGCAGTCCTAACTCAAAAAGGGCCTCGCGCTGCCACTGCCTCTGCTGCTGCCGCCGCCGTTGCCACCACCGCCAGCCACCACAGGAATGCTAGCTTTGCTTCTGCTTTTTCTTGCTCCGCCCCTTCCTGCTATGTCAGCAAGTCCAACGGGGCATGGAAGATCTTTAAATCCCATAACCCTTACATTCGGCCCCAAGATCTTTCATGTCCCTTACTTGGCAAAAATACAGTAGGAATAACTGGTGTCAACAAAATTTCACAACAATATAACAAGAATAGCACACAATAAACACAGAAAACCATATTTTAGGGTGGGGCTTGAGCACAAGCTCCCCATCATTCCCCCCACCCCGAACAAATGGGGCCCCAAAATCTTGTGGTAAGGGGTGAAGATCTCTTCTTCTATGGCTACTTGCTGCTGAAATCGGATGTAGAGCTGTCCCTGTCCTAAGGGGTCCCATTTGAGAGGTCAGTTCTTAATATGCTTGATGCCAGGTCCAAGGGTGACACATCACAGTTGCAGACAGGGGGTGACATCCAGCTTAAGCTATCAGGCATCTACAGATGGAGGGTACCAAGCCTGTGGAAACAAATCTAACAAACAAGGTGAACAAACAAAAAATCAAGAAAAAGCAAAGAGACAATAACCAGACTATCGTAGCCTCACTCACGGTAGAATAAATGAGTTAAGGGTACAATTTTGTAATCATCTTCTCCAGAATAAACAATAGTTACAGTGTTATCCCTCCCATATGCTATAATCTCTGCAGCCTTTGGAACATCATCTGGCTTCCGTTTTACCCATACTTTAGCTCTTGATTTTATTCTATCAGTAGAACCAAATCCTTCAGTTCCTGTGACAGTTATTTTGGAAGGAGGGTCAGTTTTTACAAGTGGCATTGTTTTACAAGGAACGATAATCACTTGAACTATCCTATCATTCTTGTGAATCTGTATGGGCCCTTCACCTAAATTCGGTTTTGTTACAACAATTTCTCCTTGATAATTAGAATCTATTACTCCAGCCAATACATGTATTCCTTGAGCTGCTAATCCTGATTTGGGTAAAATCTGTCCAAAGTGATTTTTAGGGATTCTTATGCATATCCCAGTGGAGATTTTTCTTATTTCTTTTCTGTCCAACCAAAAGTCCTCTAAACAATGTAAATCATACCCCATTGAACCAGGTGGTCCTGGGTACGGTGCTGGGACATCTGGCCTCAAGGTCCAATACTCAATATTTGGGATCTTGTGTGTTTGTTGTTTTCTAATTTGCAGATTGGGGGTCATCATTCTGGCTAGAGGTGTACTTCCTCCCAATGGTCTATTATTTAAATTATGCAAAGCCATGAACAAATTATCCTTCCAATGTTGATATGAATTATTGGAACTTAACTTCCTCAACTGTCCTTTCAGTAATCCATTCATTCTTTCAATCAACCCAGATGCTTCTGGATAATATGGAATATGATATATCCATTCTATATTGTTTAGTTTACAATACTTCTTCATTTCATTGCCTTTGAAATGTGACCCGTTGTCACTTTGAATCTGCATTGGGGTTCCATAATATAGACTTATGAGATCTAGAGTTTTACAAGTGTTTTTCTGGGTTGCATTCTTATAAGGACAAGCTACTAGTACACCTGAATAGGTATCAACACAAGTACATATAAATCTGCATCCTTTATCCAGTGGTAGTGGACCAATATAATCTATTTGCCAGATTTGGGCTGGGACTTTTCCTCTTGCTATCTCTCCATTACTACCCGAGGAACAGTTCGCTCCTTTTCCAATTGACATATATGACATTCTTCTGCTATCTGTTTTAACAGTGAATGAGACATACTAATACCTCGATCTTGTGCCCACTGGTGTGTGGCCTAGACCCCCAAATGGCCTGTTGTTTGGTGGACCCATTTTGCTAATACCGGATCATCAGTTGTTGTCAAAGTAGGGACAATATGTTCAGTAGCAATCTTTGCCAGTCGATCAGCATGAGCATTGTACTCACGTTCTGGTGTGGTGGGGGCCACGTGAGCATCTACATGAAAAACTGACAAGCCAGTGACCAAAGACATGTTCCAGATATCTTCCCATAATTCTTTGCCCCAGACTTGTTTGCCATGAATTTCCCAATTTTCATTTTTCCACATGGGCATCCTTGTAGCTAACCCATTAGCTACCGCCCATGAATCAGTGAATATATGACACTGTCCTCCTTGTTCTATTTTGATGGCTTGATATACTGCCATAAGTTCAGCATATTGGCTACTTGCACCTATCCCAGTACTTTCCAAAGCCCTTCTAGTACATGGGTTATAGGCCACTGCTTTCCAATGTCTTTTTTGCCCCCAAATATTTTGCTGTCCCATCAATAAACCATGCATGTCTCTTTTGTTCCTCAGTTAATACATCATATCCCTCATTCCATTTTACAGTGGACTTTACCAACTGTTGCTTTGGCTCAGGGGGTGTGTCATTCCTCTCAATTTCTATGTTTGCTACAGATTCATGTAGAGCAGAGACTCCGCTTTTGCCTGTTTTTGCTCTATTTTGAATATACCACTTCCATTTGATTATACTAGCCTCTTGGGCATGTCCAATTCTGTGAGAAGCTGGGGTACTCATTACCCAGGTCATAATTGGGATTCCAGGTCTTAATATCACTTCATGGCCCAGAGTCAGTTGTTCAGTCTCCACCAAAGCCCAATATGCAGCTAACAACTGC
>NW_027186304.1:103441095-103497457 GCF_028583685.1 Petaurus breviceps papuanus
AATTCCACTGGACCATTTTGCATGGGCCACAAATCTAGGGCCAATTGAATGGCAGCCTTGGCTTCTTCAAAAGCTTTACTCTGGTCAAGTCCCCAATCGAATTCATATTTCTTCCGTGTGACTCTATATAAAGGTTTTAAAATCTGTCCCAAATGTGGAATGTGGTGCCTCTAGTATCCAAACAATCCTATGAACTTTTGGGCCTCCTTCTTATTGGTAGGGGTAGGAAAATCCTGAATCTTTTGTCGGGCTTGAGGAAGAATCTCCCTTAGCCCCTTGTTCCATTGTATACCCAAAAATTTCACATTTTGAGCTGGTCCTTGAACCTTTGCAGGGTTAATTTCCCACCCTTTACTTTTCATATGCTCAATTAGAAGGGTCAAACTCCTTTCCACTACTTTCGCATCTTTTCCCTGTATCATGATGTCATCAATGTAGTGGGTAAGCTGTACACCAGGTAGCTTTAATTCATCCAACTGTTCAGCCACAATCCTGTGACAAATAGTGGGGCTATGTATGTACCCTTGTGGCAAGCGGGTGAAAGTATATTGTCTACCCTGCCAAGTGAAAGCGAAGTGATCCCATTGTTTAGGGTCTATTGGGATGGTGAAGAAGGCATTTGCCAAGTCAATAACTGCATACCAAGTCCCATCATATTTCTGGATCCTTTCTATTAAGGTGATGGTATCTGGAACAGCAGCATACAAAGAAGGAGTCACCTTATTCAACTGTCTATAATCCACAGTCATTCTCCATGTCCCATCTGATTTTCTTACTGGCCAGACAGGATTATTCCATCTTGTGGTTGTAGGGACTAACACTCCTGCTTCAACATATTCCTTTATCGTAGTGGTAATTTCATCTTGCCCACCTGGCACACGATACTGTTTTAAAGTAATTACTTCAGAAGGTTCAGGTAAAGTGATTGGGTCCATTTTTAGTTTTCCCACTAAAACTATATTAATTCCTATCTTCCTCACAGCAAATTGGTATCTCCCTTCAGGTAAATTCAGAGTCATGCCTCTCAATACATCTATCCCAATGATGTATTCAGGAATGGGTACAACAACAACAGTATATTCCTTCTTAGGTAACTGCCCAATTTTCATTGTTATTTTAACCTGTCTGGCTGATATTTCAGCGCCTCCTAGACCTGTGATGGTAATAGGAGTTCCATGTTTAAACTTATCAGGGTTTCCATAGATAAGTGTGGCCTCAGCCCCAGTATCAATCAGTGCCCTAGTCACAGTAGTTGATCCATTCTTCCAATATATTGTTAAACCAATATGGGGTCTGCAATCTCTTCTGCATATTTCTTTTATCTGGGCTGGGGCTTGGCCTATCTCCTATTCCCCCTGAAGGTGGGGCAAACTTGGATACAAAGATTCAGATTCAGAAATACCTGCAGGGGTGGTTCCTGCTTCCCTGTTCATTCTAATGCTAAGTACCTTTTCTTGGTACAGCTTATGCAGCTCTTCAGTTGGAATACCATCTATTCTTCTGAAGTCCACCCCAGCTCTTAATAGAGCAGTAAACAGTTCCCTTCTTGTTGGTCTATTTTGTCTCTGAATCCTCTGGCTGTTTACTCTTCTCTCTGGAGGCAATTTGTCTTTTTCCCATTCCCCTAAATCCCTTAATTGTGAAATCTTATCCAGCACCTCTGAAAGAGGGTGCCTTATTTCTCCAATTAACAGAGTCAGAATTAGGTGCTTATATGCAGGAGGAGCCGTCTTCACTATGATATTTCTATGAGGAACTCCTAGGGGGGTATCATAATATGCATTTGCATCTCCAATCAGGATAGCAGTTTTCATTACCTCCTCCTTTAGTTTTCTCATACAGTCTCTAAGTGAGTACCAGGGTCTGTCTTCCCTAGGACACATAGATTCAGTTGGATATTGCTTTTTGCAACCTTCTGCAGCTAAAGCTAGAAGATTAGTTTTGTTATTTCCTCCTTGCATATGGTGATCCCTAAAAGCCTGGTGTACAAAAGGATTCTGACTGATACTTATGAATTTTAAACAGTCCTCACTGTCCAGTGTTATTCCTCCGGCACCTTCATCAGTGATTCTTACTATCCAAGACACTAAAGACTCCCCCATTCTTTGGGTAAATCTACTCAATATATCAGTGATCTCCTGTTGAGTGAAATCCTCAATTATCTCCCTGGACTCTGTTTTGCCTCGGTGGTTCTCCTGTCTTCTTCTTCGTATGGGGAGAGCTTCTACATTAGAAGACTCCTCATCTAACCTTGCTCCATTCACCTCACACACATTCTCCTGGAAGCTGTCAGGGCAACTCTGCCCAGCCTGTACAAAAGCTGCATGCACATTCCTTCTGCTAGTTTTTTGCTTCCTTTTAGCTACATGAACAGTAGCTTGCTCCTGGACCACATGAGTCCCTCCAGTTTGCTCTTCTGAGTACTGTGACACAGAAGAATCCTCAGGCAAACCAGCTGACTCCCTAGCCATCCGAGCTCTTTCCTTCAGCAGCTTATCCCTACTTTTACACATAAGGCGATAACTTGTTAGCAACACCCAGCCTCTCCTGCACACTCCTGCCAGTTCTTTGCCTGGTTCTATGGGTATTGCTTTCAAACGTCTTTCCAAATCTCCAAGTTCTCCCTCTTTTAGCCTTGGTTCCCAGTTTTCACAGGGCCCTGTGCTTTTAGCCCATTCTCTGGCTAGAGAGGAATAAGGCAAATCCTCCCATCCTGGAATAGCCATTTCTCCCTCTAAAGCCCCACTGCTTCCAAATAGAGGCCTGACATTTTTTGATCCCATCCTCATCGCCAAATGTATCAGCAATGCCATATTCACAATGCCTATGGAGAGTACAAATATGCTGATATAATTATCCATTACAAATACGTCATGCTTGCCATATGGGGAAATAAACTAGAAAATTTATTAAGATACCAAAAGACTGAGTCCCAAAACAGAAAGTAAAAGCCATCAGAGTAGTTATGATATTGGCACAGGTAGATAAAGTAGAAAGCACTCACATTTTCAAGCCTTTAAAACAGAACGGGCTACCTCAGGCAAAGGTCCTCCTCTCCCCACGCACAGCAACCACCCAGCGTCCTGGAAGCGCGCTCCCAGCAGCTGCAGTCCTCAGCAGGAGTCCTTAGCAGAAAGTCCTTAGCAGTCCTAACTCAAAAAGGGCTTCGTGCTGCCACTGCCTCTGCTGCTGCCACCGCCGTTGCCACCACCACCAGCCACCGCAGGAACGCTAGCTTGGCTTCCGCTTCCTCTTGCTCTGCCCCTTCCTGCTACGTCAGCAAGTCCAACGAGCATGGAAGATCTTTAAATCCCATAACCCTTACAATAACACAGGATCTGGCAGCTTCTATACTGAGGGATCAAAGGGCTTGGAATATCATATTCCAGAGGTCAAAGGAGCTGGGATTAAAACCAAGAATCACCTACCCAGCAAAACTGAGCATGATGTTTCAGGGGAAAATATGGTCATTCAATGAAATAGAGGACTTTTAAGCATTCTTGACGAAAAAAACCAGAGTTGAATAGAAAATTTGACATTCAGATACAAGAAGCAAGAGAAGCATGAGAAGGTAAACAAGGAAAAGAAATCATAAGGAACTTATCCAAGTTGAACTATTGACATTCCTACATGGAAAAACAATAGTTGTAACTTATGAAACTTTTCTCAGTATGAAAATAGTTGAAGGGAATATAAATGTACGTGTATGTATTTATATATATATATATATATACATACACATCTCTACATAGGAAGGTATATGGGTATATGAATACATATGTGAATGTGTGTATATATGTGTACAGGTATACATAGACAGAGGGCACAGGACCAGTTGAATGGGAATGGATGATATGTAAAAGGTGAAATTGAGAGGTGAGAGAGGAATATAATGAGAGGAGATGGGGAGAGACAATGGGGTAAATTATCCCATATAGAAGAGGCAAGGGAAAACTGTTACAATGGAGGGGAAGAACAGGAAGGCAAAAGGGAATGGGTCAACCTTACTCTCATTGAATTTGGCTTAGGGAGGGAATGTCATATACACTAAATAGGGTATTTCACCCTATAGGACAGTAGGGGGGCAGGGAATGAGTGGGGGGATGATGGAGGGGAGGGTAAGTGGGGAAGGAGGGAAGTTAGAAGCACACACTTTTGAAAAGGGACAAGGTTGGGGTGGTTAGGAGGTGCAGTGAGTAAAGAGCTGGCCGGGAATCAGGAGGATCTGAGTTCAGTTCTGGCCTAAGGCACTTAACACCCACACAAAAAAACTAGCCATGTAACCTTGGGCAAGTTACTTAACCCCAATTGCCCTCCAAAAAGGCAAATAAATAAATAATTAAAAAAAAAAAAAGAAAAGGGACAAGGTCAAAGCAGAGAATGGGGGCGGGGTATAGGATGGAGGAAATACAGTCAATCTTTCACAATATATCCAGTATGAAAATGTTTTGCATAGCTACACATGTACAACCTATATTGAATTGCTTATCTTCGCAGTTAGAGTGGGTGACAATGGAGGAAGGGAAAGAATCTGGAATTCAAAGTTTTAAAATCAAATGTTTAAAATAAATATTATTATTATTATTTTACATGCAACTGGGAAATAAGATATACAGGCACTGGGGTATAGAGAACCATTTTGCCCTAGTGGAAAGTCGGAGGGGA
Source organism: Petaurus breviceps papuanus (assembly GCF_028583685.1). Taxonomy (NCBI): domain Eukaryota; kingdom Metazoa; phylum Chordata; class Mammalia; order Diprotodontia; family Petauridae; genus Petaurus; species Petaurus breviceps. The sequence goes on from NW_027186304.1 coordinate 103,445,761, forward strand.
GATGAGGGAGGATATAGGAGAAAGCAGATTGGGAAGGGGGTATACAGTGGTATTGCTGTTTTGGAAAGGTGGGTAGGGGGGAAATGGGGAGAAAATTTGTAACTCAAAATCTTGTGGAAATGAATGATGTAAACTAAAAATAAACATAAAATTTAATTTAAAAAATATATTGATATATAGTCAGTCAGAAGCATTTATTTAACACTTACTCTATGCCAAGCTCAGTGCTGAGTGCTAAGGATATTACTTACCATCAAGGACTCCATGCTTTAATGGGAGAAATAAAATTGCAATCTAATCTAATTTGATAAATATTTATTAAGCACCTACTATATGCCAGACTCTGTTCTAAGCACTAGGGATATAATTAATAAAAAGAAAGACAATCCTTGACCTCAAAGAGTTTATAATCTAAAGGGGAACAACTTGCAAAAGGAATCAGGAAAACAAGATGGGGGTGGGAGGGTGAACAGGACACCAGGGAATATCTTGTTCTGCGGACCTAAAACCAGACAGGGCTGCAGATGCAAAGAGGATTATACATAAAAGATTTAAACAGAGTAGATGGAGATAATCTCAGAAAGGAAGGCACCAGTAGCTATGTCAGTACTTGGCACATAGTAAGTAATTAATAAATATTTATTGATTATTTATTGATCTATTGATTGAAAAACCTACTCCAGAAGATAGGATTTCAGTGGAGTTTTGAAGAAAGCCCGAGAAACTAAGAGGTAGAAATCAGGGGGCAGAGCATTCCAGGCAAGGGGGACAGGCATGGCATAGACAAGGAGAGGAGGTGAAGTATTCAAAGAATAGTAAATAGTCCATTGGAGTTGAATTGTAGAGTATGGGGAAGAGAGTAAAGTGTAGGAGGAGTGGAAAAGTGGAAAGGGGCCAGATTATAAAGAGCCTTAGATGCCAAGGAGGAGATGACATTTGATCCCAAAGGTAAAGTGTCCATTGGAGTTCACTGAAGTGGGGGTCAATGCCAGGGTTGGATCCATACTGTAGGAAAATCAGTCTAAAGACAGTTCTCAGGGAAGAAATCCAATTTATAGAGAGACATTTGAAAAAAAAATACTTCAAATCATTAATAATAAAAGAAATGGAAATTAAAGCAACTCTGAGGTTCTATATCATGGCTCTCACATAGGCAAAATTGACAAAAAAGGAAAATAATTAATGGTAAAGGAGCCACAGGAAAATAGACACACTAGTGGAACTCTGACCTCTCTGGAAAGCAATTTAGAATTATGCCCCCAAATTACTAAGCTGTGCATACCCTTGACCCAGAGATACCACTCTTAGCCCTATATCTCAAAGAAGTAAGGATAAAAAAGGAGGAAAAGGAACAACACAGGCAAAAATATTTATAGCAGTTCTTTTTGTAGTGAAAAAGAACTAGAAACTGAAGGCATTCATCAGTTGGGAATGGCTGGACAGATTAAAATAAATGAATGCAAGAGAATACTTTTGGGCTGTAAAAATATTTTTAAAAGACAGTTTTAGAGAGGCCTGGAAAAACTTGTACGTTTGCAAAGTGAAGTGAACAGAACCAGAAGAATTTATACTATAGCAACAATGTTGTAAAGACAAACAATTCTGAAAAACTTAAAAATTCTGATCAATGATTTTAGAAGGACTGAGATGATAGATTATTAAGCAGAAAGAGAAACATACTTTTGGATGTCACCAATGTGAGAATTTTGTTTTGCTTGATTATGACTATATGATATGAGTGCTGTGTTTCTCCTTTTCTTCCTAATTTCCTCCCCTTCATTCTTGCTTCTAGCCTCCCTTCTTTCTTTTTTCAGCAGAAAAGGTAGAGTTGTCAGGAAAAAAAAGTGTTTTTTAAAAAATAAAAACATATTTTAAAAATTAGAACAGAAACAAGTAACTGGGGTGGTGGAGGAATCTTTGCAGCAAGTTTCTCTAATAACGGTTTGATATCCAAGATATATAAGGGATTGATCTAAGTATATAAGTTTGACAGTTATTCCCTCCAACAGATAAATGGCCAAAGTTATTCCTCAAACAAGAAATTCTAGGGGGGCGGAGCCAAGATGGCGGAGTAGAAGCAAGACCTTCCCGCAGCTCCGGCTTCCACCATCCCCAACCCATGTAAAAAGGGGACTCTAAACAAACTTTGGAGCTGCAGAACCCACAAAATGACACAGAGAAGCTAACCTCCCGCTGAGGACAGCCAGGCAGGCCGGCAGGAATCGGCCAGCTCAGTGCTCTGGGAGCCGAGCCCAGCACCACGCGGAGGCTTTAGCCCCAGGGCAGGCCTGACCAGCCGCCTGCCAGAGGGACTCCAGATCAGCAGCAGCTGTGGCCGTTTCCAGATTTATCAATACATAGATGCGAAGGACAAGGTGAGAGGCCAGTGCAGTCTGGACTTTGGGACCAGTAAGTGGGAGTGCGTGGCTTTTACCCTCGGGGCGAGAAACGGCTGAGATGCCAGCACAGCCTGCCAGCTCCGCGTGGTGGCTTCAGCTCCTGGCCTGCAGAATGTAGGGGGACCAAGCACCAGTCTGAGGGGTAATTGCTCTTGCTTTAACCTGCTTGGATCTGGATTGCAGTCTAGGGTGGAGGTCCTGGGGTGTGTGTCCAGCTTGCCAGAGCGTGTGGAGACCTCAGAGAGGGCACCCATCTAATACCTCCTGCAACTGAGAAAACCCCAGCGTTTGGGACGAAAACTCCCCTGTCTGGTGGCAGAGTCCTACTGTGGCAAAAAGCCCAAAAGTCAAATCATTGAGTGGCAAAATGAGCAGGCAGAGGAAACAAAGCAGACAGAAGATTCCAACCTTACACCCCTATTTTGGGGATAAGAAGGAGCAAGGCATGGAACAGGAGGAAAACAGTGAAGTCAGTACTCCTGCACCAAAAGCTTCAAAGGAAAATACAAGCTGGTTACAGGACATAGAGGACCTTAAGAAGCAGATAACAGAAGTGGAGGAAAAATTGGGAAGAGAAATGAGAACAATGCAAGAAAATTATGAAATGAGAGTCAACAGCCTGACTGAAGAAAATAATACCTTAAAAAACAGACTGACTCAAATAGCAAAGGAGGCTCAAAAAGGCAATGAGGAGAAGAATACCTTAAAAAGTCGAATTTGCCAGATGGAAAAAGAATCTCAAAAGCTCACTGAGGAGAATCATTGCTTCAGAATTAGATTGGAGCAAATGGAAGCTAATGACTTTATGAGAAATCAAGATGCTGTCAAACAGATCCAAACAAATGAAAGAATAGAAGGCAATGTGAAATATCTCATGGGAAAAACCACTGACCTGGAAAATAGATCCAGGAGAGATAATTTAAAAATTATTGGACTGCCTGAAAGCCATGACCAAGTAAGAACCTAGAGAGCATCCTCCAGGAAGTTCTCAAAGAAAACTGCCCTGATGTTTTAGAACAAGAGGGCAAAATAGAGGTCGAAAGAATCCACCAATCACCTCCTGAAAAAGATCCCAAAAAGAAAACTCCTAGGAATATTATAGCCAGGTTCCGGAATTCCCAGATTAAGGAGAGAATATTACAAGCAGCCAGGAAGAAACAATTTGAATATTGTGGAAACACAATCAGGATAACCCAGGATCTGGAAGCTTCTACACTGAGGGATCGAAGGGCTTGGAATGTGATATTCCAGAGGTCAAGGGAGCTGGGATTAAGACCAAGAGTCACCTACCCAGCAAAACTGAGTATCATGTTTCAGGGGGAAATATGGTCATTCAGTGGAATACAGGACTTTCAGGCATTCTTGCTGAAAAAACCAGAGTTGAATAGAAAATTTGACATTCAGATACAAGAAGCAAGAGAAGCATGAGAAGGTAAACAGGGAAAAGAAATTATAAGGAACTTATCCAAGTTGAACTATTAACATTCCTACCTGGAAAAACAATAATTGTAACTTATGAAACTTTTCTCAGTAGTTGAAGGGATTAGAAGTATATACATATATATATATATATATATATATATATATATATATATATGAGGGTATATGGGCATATGAATACACATGTGAATGTGTGTATATATGTTTACAGGTATACATAGATAGAGGGCACGGGACCAATTTAACAGGAAGGGATGATACTTAAAAGGTGAAATTGAGAGGTGAGAGGAGTATAATGAGAGGGGATGGGGAGAGACAGAATGGGGTAAACTATCTCATACAGAAGAGGCAGGGGAAAATGGTTACAATGGAGGGGAAGTATAGGAAGGCAGAAGGGAATAGGTCAACCTTATTCCTATTGAATCTGGCTTGAGGAGGGAGGAAAATACACACTAAATAGGGGATCTCACCCTCCAGGAGAATGGGGGGAAGGGGATGAGAGGGGGGATGATGGAAGGGAGAGCAGGCTGGGGGGGAGGGAAGTTGGAAGCACCCAGTTTTGAAAAAGGACAGGATCAAAGTAGAGAATAGAACGGGTGGGAGGGAAATGTAGTCAGTCTTTTACAATATATCTACAATGTTATTGTTTTGCATTAGCCACACATGTACAACCTATACTGAACTGCTTGTCTCCCCAGTGGGGGTGGGTGGCAGGGGGGGAAGGGAATGAATCTGGGATTGAAAGTTTTAAAATCAAATATTCAAATATATATATGTGTGTATGCGTGTGTGTATATATATATATTACATATATATATATATATACTATTATTAATACCAGCTTACATGTAATTAAGAAATGGGATGTACAGGCACTGAGGCATAGAGATCTACTGGAAAAGTTGAAACGGGTATGGGAGAAAATATGGGAGAGAGCAGATTGGAGGTGGGGATATCCTGTGGGACTGCTGTTTTGGGGGGATGGGTGGGGGAAAAACGGGGAGAAAATTTGTAACTCAAAATCTGGCGGAAACGAATGATGTAAATCAGAAGTTAATAAAACATTAAAAAAAAGAAATGAATGATGTAAACTAGAAGTGAATAAAGCATTTGGGGAAAAAAAAACAAGAAATTCTAGATATCAATTACCATATGAAAAATGTTCAAAACCATTAATAATTAGAGAAATATAAACTTTAAAAATCCCGAGGTTCTACCACAGTACCACATTGGCAAAGATGACAAAAAAAGGAAAGTGACAATTGTTAGGCTGAAAAAAAACCAGACACAATGATAAACTATTGGTGGATTGTGAATTGTTCCCACAGTTCTGTAAATCAATTTAGAACTATACTCAAAAAGTCATTAAACTGTACATATCCTTTGATCCATAAATAGCACTATTAGATATATACTCCAAAGAGTTCAAAGATGGATAGAATGGACCTATATATACAAAAATATTTATAACAACTCTTTATCTTTATAGCAGCAAAGAACAGGAAACAAACAGGGTGCCCATAAGTTGGGGAGTGACTGAACAAATTTTGATATACAAATATATTGGAATATTATTGTGACGTAAGAAATGACAATTTCAGAGACACCTGGAAAGACTTGTATGAACTGATTCAAAGTGAAGTCAGTAGAACCATGAGAATAATTTATGTAATGAGTACAACATTGCAAAGCCAAACAACTTTGAAAGTCTTAAGAACTCTGATCATTGCTACTAACCGCAGCTAAGAGGACCAATGATGAAGTAGGCTGCCAACCTTCTGACAGAGAGGTGATAGACTCAAGATACAGAATGAGACACACATTTTTGGACAAGATAAATGTGTGATTTTGGTTTGCTTGATTATGCTTATTTGTTACCAGATAACAAAACAAACCTTAAAATATTGTATAAATATTAGCTATTTGCCATATTACATATGTGGTACCAGGGGATCTCAAATCAAACTTCTATGGAATGGGAAGATCTAATCTGGCCTAATCTAGGACTTAACTAAAAACACAAACTTCTTTTGGCAGTCGTTCTGACTCCAGACTTGGTCTCTGTGGTGCTTTCATGATAAGGGATAACCTAGAGACTGTTCTGGTACAACAGGTCTTCTGTCAAAATCAAGGCTAGCCTAGTACCAATGTAAACCCATAAAGCTTAAATGGAATTGTTGCAACCTGCAACATAGACTTAGTCAAACCATTATTTTGTCACAACCTAGATGCAAATCTCTCTGCACACATGAAGGAGATGGTTTGCAAAAGGCCTATACAAGTATTCAAAATAAAGACAAAACTTAACAGCTAGGCTTTGAAAGGCCACATTGCAAACAGTTGAAAGTATTCTGTCCAGATCTCAAATTATGCATGAATTTCCATCCTTTGTGTTTTAACTGTGAATCATATCGTTTTCCTAGAATGCTCTATTTCCAGGAATTGTAGATTTTGAAATATTTCTAATATTTTGTACATATGACTTCTATAACTTTTGGAGATTTTTATATGGAGAAGGGAAGCAATCTTTTTTTCATAATAACCAGTTTATTTACCCAGTCACTCACTATTTTGGCAAAATGGCCTGGCCAGATGGCATCCTACCAAGACTCACTTCCCAGTTGCAGTGTTACATTGTCCACATCTGGTTCCTTATGTTTTCCGAGCATTACTTTGTTGGACAGAATACTGTGATCCTTTGGTTTGGCCACACGATGGAGTAATTCCTTCATGAAACACAACATCAAGAATGACAACAACAAACAAGGTCTAGGGAACATCTCAACACTGTAACTGGCTTTTCAGGTTTCTATACACGGAATAATTGAGTTCCGAAGTTTACTATAGAAATTTCTAGAAACGGGGGTTACATTTTCATTTTAAAGTTCAAGGCTTGGAGTCAGAAGACTTTAGGTTGTTTCAAACAGTCGATCAATAAGCATTTATTAAGTACCTGCTATTTGCCAGGAACCTCCATTTCTCGGTCTTTTTAAAAAAGGGACAATAATCTTCCACTATATTCCCAACTCGTAAGGGTTTTGTGAGGGGAGTACTTTATAACATGTTACAAGACACCAACAATTAGTGTCCAGTTATTATGGAAGGCTGGAGATCTGCCCAGAAAGTGCCAAATTGTGTATAAACTCTCTGACCCAGCTCTATCACTACTAAGTCTATACCCCAAACAAATCAAAGAGGAAAAGACCTCTAAGTACAAAAATATTTATAGCAGCTCTTTTCCTGGTAGCCAAAACTTGGAAGTTAAGGAGGCATCCTCTTATTAGGGAATGGCTAAACAAATTGTGGTATATGAATGTAATGGAATATTATAGTGCCATAAGAATTATTAAATGGACAATTTTAGAGGAAACAGGGAAGATGGTTATGAACTGATATAGATTGAAATGAACAGAACTAGAAGAATAACTTATATAGGGCTCAACATTTTAGAGAAAAACAATTTTGAAAGACTTCAGAACTCTGATCAATGCAATGATAAATCACAAGTAAAACAAATGAAGATGAAAAATGTGACTTACCTCCTGACAGATGTGAGGGACTTAAAATTCAGAAAGAAGTACACATTTTCCTACATGGCTAATATGTGAAATTATCTTTCTGGGCTATGTAAACATGTACTGAAGGATTTTTTTTTTATTTGCTTAATGAGGAGGGGAAGATTAGGAGGCACAGAGTAAGTATTTTAAAACATGGAAAAAATTAAAAAACTAAAGTAAAATGAACTTATTTCCAAAAATTTTCATTTCACTTTTCAAAATGACATTCCAATCAAACCTTTTTTCTATTATTTACCATGAAATGTTTGCCCCAATCTTACATGAATAATAAACTTTCTTATGGCAAGTAGAAATATTACTTATTATTCCACTGATCATTATTTTTTTTAAATGGACCTTGCAGCATCTAGCAGTATGGAAACACACACACACACACTCACAAATACACTCCTAGGAATTGGGAAACCTTACCTACTTTGAACCTCAGTTTCCTAATATGAAATTGAATACAGCTCAACAATAACTATTTATTGAGATCATATTTAAAAAAAACATTTCTATGCATTATTCCTTTGCCCTCAAGAAATTTGCAGTTTAATGTCAGATATAAAAGAGATGAGTAAATATCTGTAGTTCAAAAAATCACCAGAGAGACACAAACTCAATGCTGAATAGCTTTAGGGGAAGGACTAATCTCATACTAGGGATGAGGTTTCCAAATTTATTTGGCCCACCACTCCTTTTTAAAAAATATTCAGGGGCAGCCAGGTGGCTCAGTGAGTAAGAGCACCGGCTCCAGTGTCGGGATGACCTGGATCAAATCTGGACTCAGATACTCAGCACCACACCCAGAAATAACTGGCCATGTAACCTTGAGCAAGTTACTTAACCCCGATTACTTATAAAAAATTTTAAAAATATATATTCAATACTTTCTTGTAAATCTACTTTCTTTAACTCTTTAATGGTTTTCAAAAATTTTGCATCATTTCAAAAATATATTTTTAAATGGCATCTTAAATTAAATAATTCACTGTAAATTTGTGGATTTTTTCCTGCATTGAAATTTTGATGATACAATATTGCATCATGTGACCATATAGTATTGTATTGTATTGTAAATAAGTCATTACATGCACATATTCCTGCTGGACTTCCTGACACATTTGTTTGCCAACACTTGCTTGTTAAAATCTGTCTCCAGACTTGACCACTGATAAGTTATAACTTGCATTTTGTACATTTATTTGGAAAATAATGTAATCACTATGACTTTAATTCTGTTACACAACAGATGAAATATGTACAGTTTTTCAAAATTTTCTCATCTCTTCTTTCCTTATCCTTCCATTACCCCCTTATTTTTGTTCAACACCTCCAGTTGCACTCGAATCTACTATCACCCACCTGGATCATTCCAGTGACCCCCAGGGGGTGGTATCACCCACTTTGTGAGAGAAGAAGGGATTGGAGGAGGACAATAAATATTAACTGGACCCTGAAGCAAGGGTAACATTTCAATAGACAGAAAAGAACAGTGTGAACAAGGAAAGACTTGGAAGGTTGATAGAGTTCCAGATTGGGATACAGTCCACTGTTATTGGAGTAAAGAAAAGGAAATGGGAGGGGGTGGGGGGAGGCAATATTGTATTGACACATTTTGTGAAAGGACTTGAATTCTATGTTGAGGAGTTTGGAATGACCTTGGGTTCAAGTCTCACTTCTGATACAGACTAGCTATGAGACATTAGATAAATCACTTCAGTCATCATCTCACGAAAAAGCCTATAAGCAGTAGAGAAGACAACTTGCATTGGTGGAGATAGTTTCCTCACCTGGGAATTCCCTGCACCAATGAGATAACTGGTCTAGTCTGTTATCTCCTCTCCCTATAAACAGTAAGGAATCACTGAAAGATTTCTGGATTCAGCATGTATTCTTGGTCTAAGGTACTTTTTCTCTCATTTCTTTCCAAATATAAAAATTCTTTCTTCATTTGTAAGGATTTAGAAAGCAGGAGGGCTTTGAATCTTGTCCTTTTGTTCAATTTTTCCTTGTTTTTTTTTTCCTTTTTCCTCCCACTTATCTAATATTAAAGCAGTATATAAAGGAGAGAAGTCACAAAAGGGCAACCGAAGTATCCTCCCATCTCAAGGGGAAATCTTCAGAAAAAAAAAACAGGATGGAGGTCAGATGCTCATGGACTTGGGTACAAAGTCTGGGCAGAATCTAATATTACAATTTATTATCAGAACTCCTTCCATACTGGTGACTCGTACATGAAAAAAAGAGGAGAGTCCTCAGAACTTCAATTCCCATGATGCTTGGGACCCAGAAAGCATCACTCATTGGGAGAAAATCCCTGAACTACATTTCCCAGAAGGTTATCACAGAATGGTGGTATCCCCAGGTGAGTACCTGGAGGGACAGCTACTGGGAAGCAGGAAATAAGGAAGAAAAAAAAAGCAATATGGACAGTATTCATTGTGAGCAGAGACTGGAAGCTGCATCCCAGGCTTCAGCCACGAAGTAATAGAAGGGGAAAGGCAGTGCTCCCATGCCACCCTTGAGCCAAAAAATCCCAACTGAACCCTTAAAATCCCACCGCTGAGCAAAAAGGACTCTTCAGTAGTTCTCCAACATGCTGTGAGGCTTCTTACAATCACCTTGAGATGGATGGAGAAAGCTTGAACTCTAAGTTTCTATTACTGCCCTGTGAATTCTGAAGTGACTGTATCCTCCCTCAATACACTGGGCACCTGGGGGTAGGGGTGAGGTGGGAGGGAAGATAACATAATAACCTCCTTGGAGCTTATAAGGGCCTTAAGGGTTTAGATTTGTATTGAAAAGAGAGGTCATCTAGACTGAAAGTGTCAAACACACTGACCTGAAACACTCCTGAGTGGGGACCCAAACAGATTAAAACATAATTAAGAAATATTTTACAAAATACATAAAAATGAAATAAAGCAGAGATAATGATAATATGTGGTTTTCTAAGTCAATATGCTGCCCATGGGGAATCCTTACGTATGCTTCTTTTTGAGTGACACCCCTGATCTAGATCAACTCCCTTGTTTTACAAATAAGAAAACAGACCCAGACTGGTTGCTTAGTTTCACACAAGCATTAAATAGTAAAGACAAGATTCAAACCCAGTTCCTCTTACTTCAAATCCAATTTTCTTTCTGTTGTACCATGATTCTACTACTTGATTCTCACTTGTTATTTTCACTTCTTTTATTAAAAGTAATTACTTTTCCTAATGGAATTGTGGAGTTTTCATAGTCTGTGAATAGTGTTGCACAGATGTGAGCTTAGATCTTGACTTGCATAATTTATTATCCAAAACAGTACATCCTGAACCTGCCTCTCAAGCCACTCCCTCTTCTCTCATACCAAGTCCTCAAAGTACTACCATACTGCCCAGGTCCACATTCACAATTCTCTTGCTCCCAAGATAGTTTCTAAACCACCAAAGATGATATTCACCTAAGACTTCTTCCAGATGTTCTTAAATACCCCCCTCACTCCATCCTCCCCACTCTCCCATTGCAATCATTTGCTTCCCCCTTTCAGTCATCCTTGCAATTAAAGGAAAGGAAAATCTGGGGCAGCATCTGCATCTCTAACAAAAGGAGCAGACCCATAGCAGTTGTGTCTTTATGGGCTAATTATGGACATTAATCTGGAGGCTTTTTTCACACCAGCTGGAAGAACCACTTCTTTTCCTTTTTTTGTTTGTGAGGCAATTCAGGTTAAGTGACTTGCCTAGGGTCACATAGCTAGTTAAGTGTCAAGTAACCGAGGCTACATTTGAACTCAGGTCCTCCTCAATCCACTACGGACTTAGCTGCTCCAAGAACCACTTCTTTTCAACCCAACAGCCACTTGTTAAGAAGCTACCCCCTCTAGAAAAAGTGCCTAAAGGTCTGGTGAAGTATATACAGATGGGGACATAAAACCAATTATTTCTTCCTCCAAAGTTTAACATAACTTGATTATAATAGGAAACAAATACTAATAAATACTGTTTAGTGAATGATTTTTGTCCCTATGATTATTTATGACAACATCAAAAAGCAGTGAAGAGATCCAATTCCCAAAGAGACGGTTTTTCTTTCCCCCTAAGTATGTATTTGCATTATGTGGCAGCTAGGTGGCGCAATGGAAAGGAAGACACCTTCTAAATATCAAAAACACATCTGCACATAAATACGTCCTCCATGGCAGCTAACAAATGCCCTTTTCTTTAGTTTCTCCCTTCCCCTGCATAGGGTTGCTATGTGAATACTCTTGTGGATCCTTTTCTAAAATTTGGTGATTTGCTAGCCCTGTTACTTTAAGTCATTTAATATCTCTGAGGTTCAGTTGCCTTATCTGTAAAATGGGGATAATAATACACTAACTACCTCATGTTTTTGTTTCGTTATTCAGTAGTTTTCAACTCTTCATAAACCCACTTACTTACTAGATGCATGACCCTGGGCAAATCACTTAACCCTGTTTGCCTCAGTTTCTTCTTCTGTAAAGTGATCTGGAGAAGGAAATGGCAAACCACTCCCAGTATCTTTGCCAAGAAAATTGCAGATGGGGTCACAAAGAGTCAGAAACGACTGAACAACAACTTCTACATCCAAATTCAGTGTTCTTTCCTCTACACTACATGATTCCGGAGTTTTTTTTTTTTTCATTTAAGTAAAGTACATATGAAGCCTGAAGTTCACCTACTATGAGAGTGAAAAGACTGGAGCACAATCTATAATGCAAGAATTTAATAGAGTTGGAAGGGTTTGAAATGGCTACCCAGAAACTCTCTAAAAGCAAACACTGAGCATGCATGCACAATTGAGTAATTGTACTAAGCAGATACTATTTGGGGCTATCAATGATTCAATGCAAAATTCTGAGGAGGTAGAATTATTCTAAAAAAGTAAAACCCCTACTTTCCACTGAATTTCCCCTTTTTTGTAAGTAAATTTCCCCAATGTCTTCCTTTTACCTGAGACTTGCTGAGTGCTTATTGAAAAAACTTTTTAGTCACTTACTTTAATTATTAACCTGTACCATTCCTGCTTCATTGCTGGCTCTAGACTATTTGAAAGGGAAGTAAAGGCAAAATTCACATTCCAGTACCAACCCACACCCTGATAAGGACTTTGAGACAGAGTCAAACCCTTAGGGATGCACTCCTAAGATAATCTGCATTTATTACTCCAGGCATACTTATGTACTCTATGCAAGGCAAAAATTCCCTAGTGAAGTGTTTCAAAATAAAAAAAAAAACAAACTTTTGGGCTAATAGAGGAAGCTATTAGTTTTTATAATAGTTGGTCTTTATAACTTCATAGTTTTATATATCCATTAGTGCTAGATGTTTCCTTGACATTAAACCTATATTTTCCTTCCTTAACCACAATACTCCATTGTCTTTGGGTGTTTTCTAGAGTGAGGATATGTCTATACGTATGAAAGGTAATTGTGACAGGAATTATGTGATATGGGTTTATTTGAAGATGGACAGTAGAGCTGTTCCTCCTATAACTATGGCTTTATACAGAGCTAGACATATTTTGTGAGTGCCTTGAACTCTGACTCAGTATAGTTTCTAGCAATAAACTTGTACTTGCTGGGACATCATCACTCATTTCCAGACCTCCTAGGGTCCTAGAATCTGATTGATCCCAGGGCTCTGAAACCTGACTGTTACAGTGTTAGTCAGTTAAATATGTAGGTGTAGAGTCAAGGGGCAACTAGGTTACTGGGTAGAGTGCCAGGCCTGAAATTAGGAAAAATCATCTTCCTGAGTTCAAATCTGATCTCAGACATTTACTAGAAAGATTGCCTCTGTTTTTTAAGTATTTATAACGATTGACTAAACTACTTAGTAGTATCAATCTGGAGACATTTGACCTCTCTTCCTTTGGTATCAAAAGAACACCCCATGGTCATTGGGGGAGGGTACAGGGTTTCCCAGTCAGGGGAATTCCAGACCTTACTAGTGCCCTAGATGGATTGCATAAAATCTAATGTATCTACACTGATTTTTCTTACTAGGAAGTGTTCTTGTCAGCATGCCCTGAAATTCTGGATATATCTTCCCCAAATTACTTCATTTTCCACCAACTATTAATCTCAATGACCTCCTTGGAACCTTTTCAAGCTCATTCCCCCCAGATTGTTTCTGTTGCTGTTTCAACCACCCTTTTTTTCTTTGCCATATTAAAGAATACACTGCTTGACTGACCACCCTGTATATATATATATGTCCATAGAACTGAAGTTGGGAGTAGACATAGAAGTTTACATATTTCTGTTATGTGTTAATATGTCTACATCTTTGTTTCTGTGTTCAGAAAATCACAAATGTGTTGTGTTCCAAAAGTTCATTTGCAAGTCAATTGCTTGCAACTTGGAACACATCTTCCCACAGAAACAAATTTTTAAATAGCAGTTAAATACCAAGGCTAGTCAGTCACAAAATGTCAGAACCAGAAAGGACCTTACTAATTATCTAGTCCAACCCTTTTTATTTTAAGATAAAAATACTGGGACCCAAAGAGTGACACTAATTTGCTCAAGGTCATGCAGCTAGTAAGAGATAAAGCTATGACTTGAACAGACTGGTATTGACTCAAATTCCACCTTCTTAATATGCAGAAATCTATTTAATGATGAGTTGAAATAATAAATATTTTCAATAAAAAGATAGAAAACAACTTGTGATACTACCATTTAAGACAGAAAATGGGGAGGCTAAGTGGCACAATGAATAGAGCACCAGCCCTGGAGTCAGGAAGACCTGCATTCAAATGTGACCTCAGATACTTAACACTTACTAGCTGTGTGACCTTGGGCAAATCACTTAAAACCCAATTGCCCTGCCTCCCCACCTCGAAAAAGCAAAAAAAAAAAAAAAAAAGACAAAATAACAAATTGAATAAGAAATAGGATGTTTTTTAATTGATCTTGAATGCTAGTTCTTGAAGAAATGTTGGCTTAATTAAAAGGATAAAGAGATAGCCTCTGTAGAGATTCTGAAAGGAATTTCTAAATATTTTCAAAGATCTTACAGTAAGTAAGAGATACTTACTAGTATTTCATTATGCTTATTTCTATGTATAGATGAAGTCAAAGAAAAAAAGCAATAAAATAAAAAGCAATAAAACTCAGGACAATTCGATGGACAGCCTTAGATTTTTACTTACTAAAGTGAAAGTATGAATCCTTTCTGTTGTTGTTCTGGAAGAGGACCAAGGACATCAGGAAGGTGATGTCTTGACTTAAATGTGAGTTGGATTTAAGTGAGGTAGAGCTGCATAAAAGTGATGCCTCACTCTCTCCTCCAGGGCATGAGAGTCCAGTGGCAAGACATAGGACAAGGGACATCCTTTCTGTTAAAAAATGGTAAACCACAAAAAATAGAAATAATCATGCTATTAGTCAAAATCCCTATCTTAGTTATTATTTCCTAACTTTATTATTTTTTAATGGGAAAATTTTAGTTAGGAAGTAATGGGTATACCAAAACAAAATATATCGATAGAAAAAAAATTGTTATGAATTGGGATGGAAATCTAGGATAAAATGGGGTGCCTTAAACCCGCCTTCCTCCCACCCATTGAATCACAAAAGTCAGTGGGAGGAATCAGTAACTCAACTTGGCCTGTGTAATGGCTCTAGAGCAGGGGTGGGAAACTGGTGACCTGAGGTCACATGTGGCCCTTTAGGTCCTCAAGTGCGGCCTTTGACTGAATCCAAACTTCACAAAACAAATCCCCTTAGTAAAAGATTTGTTCTGTAAAACATGGACTCAGTCAAAGGGCCTAGAAGGCCACACATGGCCTTGAGGCTGCATGTTCCCCACCACTGCTCTAAACTGAGAATTAATGTTATGATTCTTAGTTGGGGAGAAGGTTCCCATCTTTACCAGAGGAAAAAGTGAGGGTATGTGCTTGCTAGTGTGTTTCTTTCCCTGTTACCAGTCAAGGATTATGATTCTACAGATGACAGACTGACTTGGAACTTTAGCTGTGTTTTACTGTATCTTTATTTATTTTGCTAAACATTTCTCAAATGCAGTTTTACCTGCTTCAGTCACACTGGGGAGTATTACAGACTCCTAAGTGTTTAACACTCTGGCCTAGACAAACTCCTAAGTCTTTTCTCATTCTAAATCTATGATCCTATTATCTCATACCTGCATAATTCCAGTAGGCTGTCCCCACCCCACCCCTCAAGCCTAGATCACACTCAACAGATTTTCAGATCCTTTACTTTCCTTCAAATCTCACCACAAGTGCTACTTTCTTTATGTAGCTGCCCCTGATCCTTCCAGCTATTAATTCTCTTGCTCAAATATTTGTATTCAAATGTTTGTATTCTCTTTTATCCTGCTTTACTCCCTACCTTATATTATATTCAGGCAGCTAGGTGGCACAGTGAACAGTATCAAGCCTGGAGTCAGAGTCCTAAGTTCAAAATCTCATCTCCGATGCTTACTGTGTGACCGTAGGCAAGTCACTTAACCTCTGTTTGCCTTAGGTTCCTCATCTCTAAAAGGAAAATAATAATAGCACATTCCTCTCAGAATTGTGGTGAGAATTAAACGAGATAATAATTGTAAAACACTTAGCAACAGTGTCTGCCATATAGTAAAAGCTATATAAATGTCAGCTATCATCATCATCATCATTATATTCATCTGGGTAAGTATCATCCCCCTAGTAGAACTCTAACCTTCCTGAAAGCAGAGTATCTTTCAATTTGTCTTTTTACTAGTATATAGCATAATACTTGTACATACTAAATGTTTCCTGAATTGGATAGAAATGGATAGTGATTTTCTTGAGGTTACTGGGCAGGAGTTAGAAGAAAGAAGAGAGAGGAAGAAAGTCTAAAATGGATCACCAAGAGTAGAATTAGGATCATAGGACTTAAGAACTAAGAGGCATCTTAGAGATTATTTAGTCAAACTTCCTCATTTTACAAATGAAGAATCCAAGGCCCAGAGAGGTTAAGCAACCACGATCACAGTTTGTGAGTAGCAGAGCCAGGATTAAAACAGAGGGCTGTGGTTGTAATACTATATCCCACTGAGTTATGTGACACATTAAAGGAAAAATAATGGTATCATGTACAAGATCTTTTTTTTAGGGGGAAAAAAAAAAGAGTTGTGGAGAAGAATCACCAGAGTGTACAGTTCCTCACACTGACCATTGAGTAGCATAACCAGCCCAGAAGTGCTTAGTCTTGACTGATGTAAAAGCTTAGGGGAGGGGAATGGGTAGGTCCAATGATGAAAAGATTAACTGATGTGGCTAATTAACCAATAAACAGTTTATTAAGCACTTACTATGAGCCAAAACTGTGTTAAGCCCTGGGAAGGGGATCTGCCTGGCCCAGTCCATTTGTAGCTGAGATGTGAAGTTATCCATCTATTGGCTATGCTGAGCTCAGAAGTGAACTCAGTGGAGTAAATGCTTTTAAGAATTGTGTTTTTCTACTTTCTCCCCAGAGACTGAGGTAGTAGAGAGGTGAGTGTGCCTGTGATGAGGTGCAGGCTCTGGGAACCCCCTTGAGCTCTCCTTGAATCTTTGAGGTACAGGCTCTGGGAACCCCCTTGAACTCTGATTGAATGGTCCCATTTGAGGAGGCATTTGCATGAGGCCATAAGCCTTTCATTGTGACTCTACCCAAACCTTTGTTACTAACTTGGCCCTCCATTGTCTGTCTACTTTCCACCCTCGAACCTATCAAAATATCTATACCCAAATCAACTGTTACCTGACCTCATTGACTCCTCCTGAAGACCCTCCCCAAACTCCTCCCCAAGCCAACCCCTAGTTTCCTCCCACAACCTTTCTGTATATAAGACCCCATCTTGTCTCCACATGGTGTGAGAGCTCCATAGAATTTTCTAGCACAGATTTGTGTTCAATACAAGTGAACTTTAATAAACTTTACTTTTCTTTGGCTGAGAGAAGACTTGAGTCTAATTCATTCGGGAGGACCCAGCATGCTGGTATTTTGGGGTCTCGAGCACCCCTAAGCCAATACCTCATCATTTTATGATGACCCTCTGCAGTACTGCTGGTCTTGCTATGTCTTCAAAGCAAATATCTCTTTGTAAAACCTGATTGTTGTTAAAAGTTATGGAGGTTAAAGGAAATGGAGTGCTAATCACTGCTGACTGGTAGAAACACACAGAATGGAAGCTCATGATAATTTTGTTATTTGGTCATGTCCAAATCTTTGTGACCCTGTTTGGGGTTTTCTTGACAAAGATACTGGAGTGGTTTGCCATTTCCTTCTCCAGGGGATTAAAGCAAAAAGAGGTTAAGTGATTTGCCCAGGGTCATGTAACTAGTAAGTGTCTGAAGACAAATTTGAACTCAGGTCTTCCTGACTCCAGACCTGGTGTTCTACTGAACCACCTAGCTCCCCTAGAAACAAAATGAGTACCCATTAATTAGGGAATAGATGAAAAAATTGTGATATATGAATGTAAAAGAGAATTATGATGATATTTAGAGAAATGTGGGAAGATATGTATGAATTGATGCAAAGAAAATAAAGTAGAAGAGAAAAACATATGTCTACAATGCTAATGAAATGTAAATGAAAAGGAATTTTGATTCAAAGTAATAGGAAAAGCAATTAATATTCCAGAAAAGATAATAAAATAAATCTCTTCTCTCATGACTGAGAGTGAGGAACAACTAATAATGATTGAAAGGACTTCATATTTAAGTAACACAAGCACCACAGTTGGCAGATGGGTTAATATGAACAAAATTATTAGATGGGAACAAGCAAAGACCTGGCTGTTGGGTAGTTCTGCAGATTCTTATAGAGGAATGTTGCTAGGTATAACCAAACAGGTTTTTCTTTTGAGAACTTGTGAGTCATTTGCTTTCCACGAGTAGCACTGTCAGACTATAGCATTGCTCACCCTTAGCTTTGGGTCTTTGCTGACCAAAGATCTGATCTGGGTCATCTGTGTGAGTCCAGGTAGAAGGACCTCCATCCACTCTTTTTGCTGGTATGAGTTTCTTCTGGTGTCTAGCCTTCATTTCCACTCTTTTCATTCAATAACAACAAAAGTTTATCAAGAATATATTACTCAACAGTTTTTGTTTGTTTTTCACTGTGGTGATCAGTTTTACTGACTTTTTTTTCTTCATTAAAAAAATATTTTATGACTTGCTGGGAGGGAAAAAAGGTTGAGATATCAAGGAAATCCAGGTGATTTTAAAACAAAAGACATTTTAAAAAAATCTAAAAAAGAACTTACCATGCCTGATCATGCCATTCCTTTGGTCAAACATCTTTAGGGTAATTCATATTCAGTGACTTGTCTTACAAACTAAAGTTCAAGCACCTTTAACCAACTTTGAGGTCCTCCAGAATCTAGTACCACCCAACCTTTTCAGCTTATTTTAAATTATTCCTCTTCATGTACTCTCTATAGTCAAAATCAAGTTCTTCCTCTGACCTCAAACACAATCTTTAATTTCCTGCCCTTGCTGATACTCTCACTATTCATGGAATGTCTTTACTTCCCCTCATCATCTGTTAAATGGCATCTTTTAAAGTCCAACTAAAAGATTTCATGAAGGCTTCCACAATACTCCAATGGCATCACATTCCTATCTTAGAGTTTTGTATTTCTCTCATGCACTTATGTATGATTGTATATTTTAATTATGTTTATGATGTGTTTATTAAAGCATAAGTTCCAGGAAGGGAGAGCCCATCTTTTCCCTAAACTGTTTATTTCCTCCAGTGCCCAGTAAAGTGCTTTATACAATAATCAGGGTAACTTCCTTTGATCATTTCTGACTAGAGTATAACCCATGGAGCATTCCTGCAGCTAGTCCGCTCTCTAGCATTTTATATAACATTCTTTCTCTGAAACTTCCTGTAAGAGGTAGCACAGGGGTACTCTCAACAGGAATAGGGGTTGCTCTTACATTTGATCCAGTGACACCACTTCCTTGCTATTCAGTGAACAAGTCACTCCATCTCTTAGTTTTGGACATTTTTTATGTTTGTCCCCCATGCCTGGAATGCTGTTCCTCCTCATCTCTGCCTCCTGGCATCCCTGAGGTCCTTCAAATCACAATTAAAATCTCACCTTCTTTTCCCAATTCTTTTTAGTTTAGTGCCTTCTGTTAATTATTTCCTTTTTTGCTTGCTATCTTCCCCAATAGTCTGTGAGCTCCTTAAAATGAGTCTTCCCAACTTCAGACCCTGTCTTCCCTGCAGCTACTAAAGTGCTACTAAGAGAACTAAGGAGAATGGAATACAACCTCTGACCTACCTTGGAAGAAGTCATGGACTTTGAGAGAGATGTTCAGACAGTGTAGAAGTGAAATGCTTCATGCTTTAAGTATCAGTTTCACTGTATATAGACCTCTGTTCTACTCTTGTCATTTCTCCTAGAGTTGTCAGGCAGCAAACACCATATTGACCGTTCCTTGGCCCTTTCTGAAGCCACACTGACTCTCAGGTAGATGACCATCTTCTAGGTGAAGGATCAGCCTATTAAGGAGGACTCTGGCAAAAAAAATTCCAGCAATAACTAAGAGAGAGACTGTCCTCCTCTCCCTCACCCCCCCCCCCATTGTCACAGAACAATCTATTTCCTTTACTTTTATACATATGGGTGACTTGGAGGCTCCTGGAGGGGGGAACCTCCTCTTGCATATAACCTGGGAAATTTTTCAGCTTTTGTATGAGCTAAGGATCCCCCTCTCCCCTCACTTTGTAAATCTCAACTGGGATAGAATCAGTACTAGGCACTTTGCCACATGAAAGGAGCCTAATGGCATTCAAAACCTCTTCTTCAGTTGGAACTTAAACTAGGGAAGGCTGGCCACATTGTTGGAATGCCAAACATATGCTTGCCAAAAACACTGCTTTATGGAGAACTTACACAGGGCAAACACTCTCATGATGATCAGAAAAAGCGATACAAGGACACTCTTAAGAACTTTGGGATTGATAGTGTGACATGGGACACACCAGCACAGGACCACCCAGCCATGGCATGCCCACATCAGAGAAGGTGCTGTGCTCTATGAGCAAAGCAGAATTGAAGTAGCTCAAAAGAAATGTGAGAAGCACAAATTTAGGGAATCTGCCACAAATATTCACATGGACTATTTGTGTCCAATCATTCTGAGCTCACATTGGTCTGATTAGCCACAGTCAGATGTACTGTAACTTGACTCTAATATTGTGATGCCATTTTGGTTTTCTTTGAGAACAAAGGACAATGACCAGTAACCATCAGTTTCATAGTAGTAGCTACAAGAGTTATTTCATGTTTAACTCTTTATCAATGCATGCTTATGAGTCTTTTATATTTTAAGCATTTCTTTTGTGTGGAGAAAATAAATACCCTCGATCTGATCTACATTGTACATTGAGTATCTTCCTAGTCCTTTTCAGGGGAGACCTGAGATATAAGTCAAACCCAAGTTTTAAGTAATTCTTCTTGGGGCTCAGGGATAGAGGGCAGGGTGTAAGGAAACATAAAGTACAAGAAAAAAGATCCTGGCCAACTGCTATGCTGGAGCCAGTTCATACTGGCTAGAGAGATGGTTATTAAATTTTGAATGTGAGTATCTATACTTCAGAAATATACAAATGCCACAAATCAAGGTTTAATTAATCATTTTGTTGATTGTATAGGTTTAAGAAAATTGTAGAGAAAATGTTAATAAATCAGATTAAACTTAGAAGTTCATCATGCATGCTTTTTCCCCCAGAAAGCCAGTTGTTAACTGTGTACCAGCACACCCTTACAATATTCCTCTTTGGAGGGGATCAAATATTTGTAAAGCAGTTAGCAATGTCTGGCACACTGTAAGAGCTTGATAAATGTGTATTCCTCTTTCCCTGCCTTCAGAGGCCACCATCCAGGACTGATGGGATCCTTGTATGTGGGTCCAAAACTATCAGGGAGAGAGCAAGCACTCCTTCCCACCTCCAGGCTTAGAAGCTATTCTGTTTAGTTACACAAACATCTGGTATTGTGAGAAAAACTTCAATCCAGTAAGAAGACCTGGATTGAATTCCAGCTCTTTTACTTATTACCTATGTGACTTCAAGGAAATCACTTAATCTTTCCAATCCTTTAATTTCATCTATAAAATGAGAGGGTTTGGATAGATCATTGATTTTAGGTCCCTTGCAACTCTATTATGAATCTATGAATGGAATTTCAAAGCACCTTTACAATATCTGTCATAGCCATTTCCTTATCTTCACTCACACAGCTCCTACCTTAGTTCAGGGGTTGATCCTCTCCCAGTTAAAAATCACCTAGATGGGGGCAGCTAGGTGGCACAGTGAATAGAGCACAGGCCCTGGAGTCAGGAGGACCTGAGTTCAAATATGGCCTCAGACACTCAACATTTACTAGCCATGTGACCTTGGGCAAGTCACCCAATTGCCCTGCCTCGCCCCCCCTCCAAAAAAAAAAAAAAAGAAAAAAGTCACCCAGATGGTCTCTTAGCTTCCAGTCCCTCTTCCCTCCAATTTATCTTCTGCATAGCTTCCAAATTAAAATACCTAAAATAGAGGTCTGACCACAATCAAAAATTATCAGTGGCCTCAAGGATAAAGCACAAATTCCTCAGCCTGGGATTTAAAACCCTCCAGAAACTGACTCTCACCTGTCTTTCCAGGTTTGCCTTTACGCACTCTATATTTCAGTCAAAATGGTGTAATAACTTTCTTGAACTCCATAACTCTCTCCATATTTTTCTACAGGTTGTATCCCATGCCTGAAGTGCACTTCTTCCATATCTCTGCTCCTTAAAGTCCTGAGTTTTTTTCAAGGTTCAAATCAGGTGCTTCTCCTATTTGAAGTCTTTCATGAAGTACTTCCTTTCCAAGTATATAGATTTATTTCTCTACAGGAAGAGAAGGTGAAACAGAATAAGAGTTTGCAACTTGAAGTCCATAGACAGATATCAGGGCATCAAACGAACTTTAGATGGGAAAAAAATTACATTTTTATTTTCACTAACTTCTAACTGATATTTAGCATTCTTTTATTATGAATGAAGTCAATAAAACATTCTGAGAGCAGGTCAATAGGTTTCATCAGACTGTCAAAGGAGTCAATGACACACAAAAAGTTATGAACCACTGGACAAGAGGAATGATTCTCCACACTCCAGATTGTTCAGGACAATGAAGTCATGTTAAAGGAAATGGCAGTGGGGCTTCAATGGGGAAGGAAAAGTGGATCTGAGGAAGAGGAGAAGAGATTTGGCCCTTGTTAGGAGACTGGAGAATGGAAGAATGTCACACAGAGGAGTAAGAGAAGAAAAAGACAGCTAAAATAACACCACCAATGAAAGGAGAGATAAATACTTGGAGCTAAAAAGATGTAAGGCTCTTTCTGAAGGGGAAGGATCTGGACAGTCTGAGGAGGAATATGTTTCTTGTGAGACAATGTGGTTAAGTGGAAAGTACTTTGGATTTGGATTTAGAAGAGCTGAGTTCAAATCCTGACTCTTCCACTTACTGTCTGTGATCTTGGTTAAATTACTTAACCTCTCTGGGCCTCAGTTTCTTCATCTGTGAAATGAGAGGGTTTAACAAGGCAACCTCCAAGGTCCTCTCAGTTCAAAATCTATGATCCTCCAAAGAATATCAGTGGGAAAGTTACTGCTATCATATGAAAAATCATTCAGTAAGAATTAGAGAAAGAAGAGATGAGCGAGCACTGGAGACTGGTGATTCTGTGCTCAAGTATTCTAAAGCAGCTACTGACTGACCTGCTAACAATAGAGAGCTCTCTTGTCTTTCCATGGCATGTAGCCAAGATAAAACAGAACTCCCTAAAACATTTCAAAATAGATGACTAGGATCTGCATCTGGTGAGTCATATCGACACAAATGATTACTGCTAGAAGGAACCTAAAAAGTATTGCCAAAGGTTATCCCAAAAAACTAAAGACCATAGGATCATGGTTCTAATCAACTATTACCCACTGAAAGAAAGCATGAAGAGTAGAAAAAATTGATTGTGGAAGTGAAGAGTTGACTAAGAAGGTAACACGTAAAACACCGAGTACAGGTCACAGCTTCAGATAGAGGAATGAGGGACTCCAGGGCAGAAATACACTTAACAAAGACTGATAGGAATGTCTTACAGATTCTATCAAGAAGACTTAAACTGAAATGGACAAGGGAGGCAGAAAACCATCCCTATAATTCTACCAAGCTAGATTCATAGCAAGTAGCTACAGTGAAGGAATAGCAGTTGAGATACCCAAAAGTTCAAAGGTGTCAAAATCCAAGAAAGAAGACAGTAATAAAAATCCATGGACTTAAATATAAATATGTACCAAGTTTAGGCAATAAACCAGAGGAATTGGGTGGCCTAATGAAAGGAAACAAATCTTAACATATATATATATATCTGGGTCAAAGGGCATATACTGTTTAGTAACTTTTTCTGAGTTTTACTCTCCTGAACAATTGTACCCATCCACAAGTACACCAATAATATGTCAGTGCCTTCATTTTCCTCACACTTCCTCCAACATTTATGATTTTTTTATTGTCTTTGTAATCTAATGGATAGGATGAGAAACCTCAGAATTACTTTAATTTGCATTTTCTCTATTATGATTTGGAGCAGTTTTTTTTTTTTAATATAGCCGCTAATAGTTATATAGGTCTCTGGCCTTGAGAATGGCCTTAGATCATTTGTCAATTGGGGAATGGATCTTTTTCTTGTAGATTTGAATCTGTTGCTTATATATCTTGGAAATAAGACCTTTATCAGAGATATTTACTGAATAGATTTTTTTCCCCATTTAAAACCTTTTGATCTTAGTTCTGTTGGATTTGTTTATGCAAAGACTTTTTCACTTTATGTTATTTTTTTTCTCTTCCATTTCTTTCTCTCTTTTATGGCCATGAACATTTCTCCTATCCATAGGTCTGAGAGTTAATGTTTTCCAAATTTCTCTAGTTTGTTTATGATGTGACTTTTATATCTAGTTCACTAACCCATTTGGAACTTGTTTTGGTATAAGACATGAGGTGTTCAAAATCTAATTTATTCCATACTACCTTACAATTCTCCCTGCAGCTTTTTAAAAAAAGCTTTTTCAGAAAGTTCAAAGTTGTTTCGATGTGCATTTATCTTACTATTAGTGTTCTGGAGCATTCTTTTATGTGGTATTTAAGTTTGCAGTTCTTTTGATAACTGTTTGTTCATGTCTTTCAGCCACTTATCCTAGAAGTTGAGATCTTTCTGTTTATCTAAACTTGGGTATTAGATACATTTATTTCCGTGCACTATGTAGCTAATCTGTTCTACTGATTGATCTATTTTCTAACCAGGACCAAATTATTTTGAGAATTATTGCTTTGTAGTATAGTTTGCGATTTGGAACTGGTAAGTCCCGAAATTCCCACTTCTTTTCATTATTTTCCCTTTATTCCATGTTAATTTCATTCATTTTTTTTCTAGTTTGTCTAAAGTAAGCCTTAGGTAGTTTGATCAGTATGGCGTTGTATAAGTAAATTAATTTATGTAATATGGTCATTTTTTCAAATATTAATTTGTCTTTCCCATGAAAAATTAATATTTTACCAATTATTTAACTATTTATTTTTGTAAATAGTGGTTTATACTTGTATTTCTACAGTTCTTGTGTATATCCAAGAAAGTAAACTCCCAAGTATTTTATATATTCTATAGCAGTTTTATCTTTTTCTTTTTTAAAAAATAAGTTTTTAATGGATATATTTTGGGGTGGGGTGGTTTATCACCATAGTTTCTCTCTTGTATCCCTCACCCAACCTCCCCCAAGTCATCTCACAGAAATAGTATTAAGAACCAAAAGAAAGAAAAAAAAATCAGCACAACTGATCAATACATCAAAAAAAAAATCTGAAAATGTGTGCAATATACAAAACTTGTGGACTTTCCATCTCTGCCAAGGGGTAGGGTAGGACTATCTTTTCATTTCTGTTCTTTCTAGCAATGCCTATTCTTTGTAATTTTGAAATTCACTTTTAACTTTTTTCTTATTTGCATTGTTGTAGTCATTGTGTATATTGCTTTCTTGGCTCTCTTTCAATTTGTAGCAGTTCTGTCTCAATTTTCATCACATTCATCCTTCCTTACAGCACAGCAATATCCCATTATATTCATGCACTACATAATAGTTGTTTAGTAATTCCCCAGTTGATGGGTATCTACTTTGTTTCCAGTTCTTTGAAATAATAAAAACTAGTTGTAAATATTTTTGAATATATGAGGACTTTCTTGGGATATAAGCCTACTAATGAGTGTTCTTGGTCAAAGAGTATAGACATTTTAGTCACTTTGCATAATTCCAAATTGTTTTCCAAAATGGTTGTACTGATTCACTGCTCCATCAACAATGTGTTAAGATGTCCATCTTCCTACAACCCCTCCTACATTAACCACTACCATCTGTAGTTGTCTTTGCCCATTTGCAGCATCTGAAATGAAACTTCAGAGTTGTTTTGATGTTCATTTATCTTATTATTAGTGATTTGGAGCATCCTTTTATGTGGTATTTAATAGTATGCAATTCTTTTGACAGCTGTTCCTGGGGTTTTTAACCACTTTTTCTATTGGGGCATGGTTGTATGTGTATATATACATATCTGAGTGTGTGTGTGTGTGTGTGTGTGTGTGTGTATAAATTTGATACAAAGATTTTTTTTCCCCTATCAACTGCTTCTCTTCTTATCTAAGTCCATTTTTTTTCTGTGCAAAAGCTTTTCAGTTTCGTGCAATCAAAGCTATCTATTTTATCTTTTGTAATTGTCTCTATCTCTTGTTTGATTAAGAATACATATCTAAACTATAGCTGTAAATTTTATGATCTGCTTGTTAGTTTTTTGTAGTATGATCTTTAATATAAACAAATGTCTATTTAGGATATATCATAGAATATGAGGTAAGATATTGGTCTAAGTTTAATTTCTGCTAGACTACCTTTCAGTTTTCCTAGGTTTTTTGGGGGAGGAGGGGATTGTTTAATTCTGAGCAAACAGGGGGTTCTGTACTATGTTTCCTAATTTATAGAACACTGGGTTATTGAGTTCCATTGTTTCTGATTCTCCTTGCCTAGTTTGTTCCATGATCTACTTCACCATTTTTAAACTAATACCAGATGGTTTTGATTACTGTTCCTTTGTAATATTGTTTGAGGTATGGAAGCGCTAATTTCCCATTCATCCTGACCTCTTTAAAATATTACCCTTGCTAGTCCAGATTTTTTATTTTTCCAAAATTGATTTGAATAGCATTATATATGTAAGTTAACTTTGGTAGTATATTCATTTTTATTATATTGGCACATCTCAGTCATGAATACTGAATATTCTTACAGCTATTTAAGTTTTCTTTATCAGGAAATATGCTTCACTCTTGATATCTTGTGTGCCTCTTTACCTTTTGGGAACAGAAAAGGTGAACTTCTCTTGGGTTCAATTTTTGTCACTCACTTAAAAAAAAGTAAACAAACAACAAAACAAGAACCTAAAGAAAAAACTCCCATCTCTTGACCAAGTATCATGGATTCATTGAATTAAACGAGGGTGGGTGGTGTTAATACTCCCTTCCCTGTCCCTCTAGAGATTGTTAGATCTGCTTGTCAGATCTTCCCAACATGGTGCAGGGTCCATAGATCATTGTGATAATGTTGGATTTGGACAATGGTTTCCCTCCTATGGACAGAAAGAAAAGTCCTATTCATCTAATGACCAACAAGTCCCAAAACAACATACCCCTCTCTCCTCCTTCAGTACATTATATATTCTGAAGTTTGTTGTTGTTTTTAAGGAACACTTTGTAATTGAATCTATAATAGTTTTTTGTGTGCTTGGGTAGATTGATTCCCAGATACCTTATACATGTGATTATTTGGAATGGGATTTCCCTTTCTATTATTTTCTCTTGGATTTTGTTATTACATAGAAATATTTATTTTTGAGTATTGAGAATTGGATATTGAGAAATATTGATTTATTAACTTTATAGCCTGAAACTTTGCTGAAACTATTGTTTCAGTTATTGTCTTTGCTGATTCTCTAGACTTTTCTCAGTAAACCACCATATTGTCAGCAAACAGGAATAGTTTTACCTCTTCTTTATCTAATTTTGTGCCTTTAATTTACCTGTCTTATTGTTATTGCTATAATTTTCAAAACGATATCAAGTAATAATGGGGAAAGTAGACATCCTTGCTTTATTCTTGTATTTATTTTGTCAATGTAATTTTAAATGGACTTTCTCTTTCTATCTCTTCCCCCTGGATTTTTTTTTTTTATTATAAGAAACAGCTGGTTTATGCAGATTGGTTTTAAATCCTGTAAGTTTGCTAAAGATACTGTTTCAATTCACCTTTTAGTTTACTCTCTTGTATTCTTGAAGCATACTATATATCATTTGGGGGGGGGGAAAGATAATTTTATATCTACTTAACATATACTTATTCCCTTAATTTCTTTCTCTTGTCCTATTGCTATTGTATATCCAAGAAAAGTGATGTCATTGGGCATTTTGTTTCATGTTTGACTTTACTAAAGATTCCAGCTTATCTTCATTACACATGATGGTAGCTCTTCATTTTGGATATATACTATTTCTCATTTTAAAAAAGGTCCATTTATTCCTATGTTTTCTAGTGGTTGTTTTTTCTTTTATGACAGAAACGGGTATTGTATTTTGTCATAAGTTTTTTCTATATTTATTGATATAATAATATGATTTTTGTTGTTTTTCCTATTGATATGGTTAATTAAGTTATGGCCTTCCTAATGTTAAACTAGCCCTGAATTTCTGGTATGAACCCAGTCTGTTCATAATATGTAATCTTTGTGATAATGGTGTTTTAAAATCTTTAACTTAGTAGGATACCTTCTTTTGATATTTATTTGTTTTTTTGGAGGGCAGGGCAGATGGTGTTAAGTGACTTGCCCAATGTCACACAGCTAGTTAAGTGTTGTGTCTGAGGATGGATTTGAACTCAGGTCCTCCTGACTCCAGGGCTGGTGCTCTTTTCAGTGCCACCTAGCTACCCCATTTTTTGCTATGTTTGCAAACAATTTATTTAATACTGGAATTAATTACTCCTTGATTCACTTGTGATTCTATTTGATCCCAGAATGTTGTTTTTTTTTTTTATTTCATTTATGGTTTGTTCAGTTTCCTTCCCTAAAACCAGGTTGTTTACATTTTCTATTTTTTGCTCTGTTGGGTATTTTATATTTTTGCAAATATTCATTTATTTTAAGTTGCCAGTTTCATTGGCATTTAGTTGGGCAAAATGATATTTTCTAATAAATATCTTTAATTTATTTGTTGAAAATTATTTTTATTTTTTAAACTTATTTCATTTTCTTTTTAAAATCACATTAGCAAATGACCTATTTTATTGATTTATTCAAAAAAGTTCCTCTTATTAATTAAATTTTTATTATTTTCAGTTTTGCTAATCCCTTTTTTTTCTTTTCAGGATTTCTATTTTGTTGTTTAATTGGGATTTTAAAATGTGCTGGTTTTCTAGGATTTTTGTTGCATTTCCAATTCACTGATCTGTTTTCTCTTTTTACAAGTGTTTGGAGATGGCTGCTTTGGCAACATCGAAAATTTTTTTTGCTTCTTTGTCTCATTTTTTACACTAACTTTAATGAAACAATCTATTGTGTCTGTGATTTGTTCTTTGACCCACCACTTTAGGTTACAGTTATTTAGTCTCCGGTTGGTCAAAAGTTGATACCTTTTTTTTAACCAGTCTTTCAATATTATTTCCACTTCATTTTGATCTATAAAGGATGTATTTGTTTGTGAGGTTTGCTCTTCCTTACACAGGATGCTCCCTCTCTCTACTTTGCATTTATTTCCACCGCTGTCCTCCATGCCTGAAATTCTCTCCCACCTTTCTCAGGTCTGGGTATTTTCTCTAGCTGTCCCCCAAGTCGTAAATGCTCTTTCTTCTCATCTCTGACTCCCAACCTCTTTCAGGTCTCAGGTAAAATTCCACCTTCTGCAATAACCCTTCCCCAACACACTTTAAAGTTATTACCTTCCCTCTAAGATATCTCCAATTTAATCTATGTGTCTTGTTTGCATGTAATTGTTTGCATGCTGTCCCCCCCACTAGACTGTGAACTCCTTGAGATCAAGGACTATTTGGGGGGTCTTTCTTTGTATATCTCATGTTTAGTACAGTGACTAAAGATGTTTAATGCCTGTTGACTTAACTTGTATTAAAAGGTATAACTTCCATGAACAAGAAGTTCCTCTGTATTCTGTCTTGGTCAGATCACATCTGTATTATTGTATTTAGTTCTGGGTGCCAATTAGTAAAAGACATTGATAAGCTAGAGTGTCTTTAGAGGAAAGCAATGAGGATGGTGAAGGGCCTATAGGCAATGGCACTGAAAGGAAACAGGGATTTTTAGCTTGGAAAATACTCAGAAGATGATATCTGTCTTCAAGAATCTGAAGGATTGTCACATAGAAAGGGGATTCGATTTGTATTTGATCCTAGAAAACAGAAAGAACCAAGAACAATGGGGAGAAGTTGTAAAGAGGCAAATTTAGGCTTACCAGGGAAAATACAAAACTTCCTAACAATTACAATCATCCAGAAGTCAAATGGGCTGTCCTAGGAGGTGGTAGAGTTCTGATCATTGGAGGTCTTTAAGCAGAGGCTGAGCAACTACTTGTTAGGTATGTTACAGTGGGGATTCCTTTTGGGTAGGGGTTAGATCAAAAGGCTGTTGAGGTTCCTTCCAGTTTCAAAATAATTCTATATGCTCATTTCCCCCAACTACTTGTGCTTTCCCTTCAAATTATCTTATATTTAATTATTTGCACATGTTGTATCTTCCTAGCAGAAGGCATACTCCTCAAGGGCACTTTTGTTTTCATCTTTAAATCCCTTGCTTTGCACATAGAAAGCACTTAATGTTGGTTTTCTATTGAAATTTTTTTTAAAGGATATGGCATTGAAGAACTAATAGTTTTATATTACTAAGCAAAGTAGGACATAACATTGCAAAGGCATAAAAAAAAAACCAAAATGCTATGGGAATTCCAAAAGGAAGGGTATCCCAAGCAAAAGGTACAGAATAAGCAAAGGCAAACAGATAGGGAAGTGAGAGGTATGGTCAAGGAATAGCAAATATTCTGATTTGTCTGGGGTTTTCTAGTTTCCATAAAGATTCAGACCAAGTTCCCCTTTCCTACATGAAGCCTTTCCTTATTTTTCCAGCTGCTAATGCTTCTCCTAAGGTTATACTGTACTTTTTTGGTCTGTGTTTAGAATATACTTATATATGTGCTTGCTGTCTTCTCTTTTAGGATGTAAAATTTTGAGGGAGAATCACTCACTTGTTTCTGTCTTTTTATCTCTTCATATAACAGATAATTAAGTGTTTGCTGATTGATTAATTTGGTGGCCATGTATAGAATAGATCAGAGAGGGAAATGACTAGAGGAATTATTTAAATAGCCAAGTCAGAAATAGTGAGAAGCCAAAATAGAATCATACAGTGAGTATGGAAAGAGAGTCACCGAAGTGAGAGAGATTTTTTGAAACAGTGGACAGTTCTGACAGTTCTCAGCCACTAATTGGATATATGAGAAGACGTTCAAGGTGGGACTCTGAGATTAGTAGTACTATTATCTGAAACAGAGAAGTTAGGTTTTTTTTTTTTTGCAGGAGAAAATTTATTTTATATTTCCATACATTTTAGTTTACAGGATTCAATTCCACAATTCCTTTTGTTTCGAGAAGTTAGGTTTTTAAGAGGAAAAAACTAAGTTCAACTTGGAATACTTTCTACAGTTAAGGACAAACTTGGACTATGTCCACAAAGATCTGTGGTATAAATTCCTATGTTTCTTTGTCACAAAGTAATTTTCATGTGTTAACAAGACATTGCTATGCTCCTTATTCTCCCTGACTCCATATATCCTACCAGGTGCTAATTCTTTCTATAACATCTTCTGTATTCAACCTTTTCTCTGTACTCACACAACCACCAACTTAGTTCAGAACCCTATTAAAGCTTCAATTATGACTCCACATAGATAACACTCAAATCTAAATTTGTAATTTTAACTTGTGCAATGTTTCTAATTGCTTGTGGGACATTTCTAACCTCACATTATAATTATTTATCTAATATCTTATCTCCCCTGGTGGACTGAAGGTCCTTGAAGAACAAAATTTGGTCTTATCTATCCCTTCTAGTCTTATATTAAGGTTACAAACTGGGGTCTAGAAGAATGGTGCTGGCTTTGACAGAAATTGGAAATTTTGGGGAAAGGGTGGGGTAGGGAGGAGGAGTATATGTTGAGTTTGCAACATTTCCAGGGCATCAAGTTTGAAATCTCTAATAAGCAGTTGTTGGGAGAACTGAAGCTCGGAGACTGGGTTGGATATTTATATCTAGGAGTCATCTACCTGATGCAGATAATAGAGGTAGAGATATTGCTAAGATCCACGGTAGAAGGCAGCAGTATAATGTCATAGAAGTCAAGTTCCAAGGGATCTTGATTAAAAGAGTCAAATACTACAAAAAAAAAGTCAAGGGGTTACAACCAGAGAAAAGACTAGGGTTTTAGTGACTTAGAGGTCATTTATGAACTTTGAAAGATTCGAAGGTATTAAAAAGTAGAAATATAGAATAGCCTTTTGAACATCCAAGCTATGGAAGAAAAGCATTTAAAAGAGTAGCAAAATGAATAGCTTTATCACTGATCTCTTTCATTGCCTTAGAAAAGGCAGTTAAAGTCTTTGAACCTGAGTTTTCTCATCCATAAACAGGGATTCAAATGAATGTACTGCAACAAGCATTTATTAAGCAGGAATCATGTTTCAGATAATGGTGCTCTCCTAGGTACTAGGGATAACTAGGGATAGGGGGGAGGAAAGAAGAAACAGTATCTGCCCTCAAGGAGGAACTCTTGAGGCAAAGGGACCTGATATCCCTCCCACCAGCACCAACTGCCAACTAGTTAGTGACCTTTAATGAGCAGTTAAACCTAAGAGCCCTGAGAGATGCAGTGGCCTCCCCCAGACCACCAGCCCTGATAATATAGGTTGGCTCCCACAGCCAACATCCTGGCAATGAAGTCTTGGGGAGATGAGCTTCTCAAAGACAACTGCCTTTGAGACCCCTTAAGTGTGATATTTATATAATGCTTTAAAGTTCAAAAAAGATTTTACATCATTTGATCCTCACAGCAACCCTGTAAAGTACTATTATCCCCCATTTTAAAGATGGAATTTGGGAACATTAAGTAATTTGCCAACAGTCCTGCAACTAATAACAAACTGACTTTGAATCAAGGTCCTTTATGACTCCAAGCTGAACATTCTTTTCATTATGCTAGCTTGGTATTAAGACAGATAAAATGTCTTAAAATCTTCCTCATCTTTGGGACACCTCATGTTTACTCCTCTCAGTTTTATCACATGGGCAATGAGGATTATTTTGGTTAAGAGTAACTTCTAGATTCACAAATACTGAAGTTCAAGCCGGTATGGTCTGTAACCATCTTGATTCTTGGAATCACTGTACATTAAAGGAATATATGAAATTTAACTCCACCCAAAATACTATTATTTGGACCTAAGTATGTGACGATTGACGGGTGATATGGTATAGTGGTGAGTAATCAGAAAGTACTGGGTTCGAGTCCTACCGCTGACAACATACTAGCAATGCTCAAGGTTATTCTAAGACAATAAATTACTTGTTGTTGAGCTATATATGAACGAAATCACAAGTTCGGGCAGTAACAAAACCCTAAAACTTTATTCCTCTGTGGGTACGCACACATCCTCATTCCTCCAGTT
This sequence comes from Petaurus breviceps papuanus, assembly GCF_028583685.1. NCBI lineage: Eukaryota > Metazoa > Chordata > Mammalia > Diprotodontia > Petauridae > Petaurus > Petaurus breviceps. Next base: position 103,479,013 of record NW_027186304.1, read on the forward strand.
CTCCACGTGTCACACCCTTCCATCCAGAGCTGTGACTCGTAATAAGCAGCTTAAATGACTCAGGTATGATAAGGTCTGATAAAAATAACCAGTTGCTTCTGCGCCCAGGGGAGGAACGAGCCCAGGTGCTACTGACTAATCGAAATCCTATGCAAAGCCCCATAATTCTACCTTTTAAAACCTACTAAATTCCAACAAGTGTGCATTCATTAAATGCCTACAGAATACTGTGCTAGGTAAGGTATTGAGGTGAGAGGGGGAAAGAAAGGAGCTGGGGCCCCAACTCTTGCTTCGCCCCTCCTTCCCCTCCTGCCAGTCAACTGAGTGCGCCTGCGCTCTTGTTCCCTGTGCTCAGACTCTTTCCCCACCCGACCTCAGAAGACGACTCAGCTCCGCCTCCTGAACTGGACCAGGCATTCCCAGGGAGGAATGGGCTGCTTACGTCACGGCGCCCTGCGGGTGACGTAGAAGGAAGTGCCTACTGAATGGAGGCGGGACAATAACTCGCCTTGGCGGGGGGGTTGGGTTTGAGGAAGTGGTAAGGAAGTTTGGGGGGGAGGGGTCCCGTGGGACCCTAAGAAGCTGCCGGAGAAGGACCGGAAGAGATATCGTCTTCCCGGGAGCCGGGAGGAACCGTCCAGCTTCTGGACCCGCGGCATCCCGACCCTGCCACGGTCGTTCAAGACCCGACGCCGTTGTGGCTTCTCGCTTTCCACCCTTCTCCCCTGGCTGTGGGCTCCTCCCGCCGCCATGACATCTACCAATCTCCAGGTACCCAGACCACCTCCCTCGCCGCCTCGGCCCTCCAGGGGGCGCGAGGTCAGGAGGTCACGAGGCGGGGTGGGGGAGGAGAGGGGCGGGGCGCGAGCCCTGTCGGGGATGGGGAGAGTGTTTGGGGCTGTTGTTGGTGCTCTGGGCGAAGAGCCTCATCCCACCCCTCCTGTCATTGTGCGAGGTTCCCAGGGCTCTCCGCTGCCCCGGTCCTAATGGACCAGAAGCCCACCTGTGGTGCCAGGTGCAGGCCTTGAAGCGCCGGGATTCGCAGAAAGGCAGTAATAATAACAATAATAATAAACACCAGCTCCTGCCCTCCAGGAGCTCATAATCTAATCTTGTGCTTCCGGAAGCCCTGCCCTTGTTTGGTACTGGCGACTAGTCCGGTCATCTGCCACTATTTTACAGATGAGGAAGCTGAGGCCCAGAGGAGTGACTTGCCCAAAACCCCATAGCTGGGGTTGCAAAAGGCAATTCAGAAACTGAGGTCTCCCGATTCCCCAGACCTGTGAAGGCTCCTTCCACCATCCGGCGGGACGGGGCAGCTGTTAGCTGCTCCAGATGTTGGGGGCGGGGAAGAAGAGGGGAGTAGGGAGGGAAGGAAGAGACTAAAACTTTTCAGGTTTGATTCTTAGGGAGAGTGCCCCGGTATTGAGAAATAGTGGTACTGGTAATGTTAAGTGTCAGTCTGGGGAGGTAGATTTCCCTGCCTTTTGGCTCCTCCCCTAAAATCAGACCAGCACCCCTCAGGTTAGCTCTTAAAAACCAGTTTTCTGGACTTTTTGGATCAGGACTGGCTTTTGGTGTCTTATGAATACATGTGGCATAACCAGGTTTATAACCCTATGTGTGTTTATATAGCTGGCACTGGACAGGACCTAGACACACCTTGTAAGAGTAGAGCACCATTCCGGCCATTACCTCTTCAGCCACCTGCAGTTCCGTTCTGTAGTTTATATTTGCCTGTGTACATGCAAATAATGCATATATAATTGTTTTAGTTATCTTACTAGTCTTACTTACCATCTTGCTTATTATTTGTGGCATTCCCAAATGAGAAAAATAGAAATGCAATTTTCATTGTAAGCACAAGAAAGTTTGCATAAGTTTGACTAAAGGAGCACATGGATTTTTTTTCCTTTAGACTATACAACTCTTTGATGCTTGATTTTAAATTGTTCTTTTAAAACCAGTTTTAACAGCATTATACACTGTGTCTAACAACCTAAAAAATCCTTTTAATTAATTCCACGAAAATGAGTCTATATAAAATATCTGTTTTGCATCAGTTTTTCCTTATCTATTAAAAGCTAGAAACAGTATTGTACGGAGTACTGGAGTCAGGAATATGGGGGTTTGCATTTCACTTCTGGCACTATTTGATGAGGCAAATCTCATTTCTCTGAGCCTCTTTAGAGAAAAATTTCAGGATTGGTAAAGGAAATCCCCAACCTGACAAGCAGAGACCCTTGCTTTATTGATAGACCTGTTAAGTGGTACTTGTTAAATCTCTTCCCTCAATTTTTAAAGGGATTTTCATTATTTGAAATAAAGGAAACAAATTATTTTTTTTTTTGGAGGGGAGAAGGCAGAGCAATTGGGGTTAAGTGACTTGCCCTAGGTCACGGCTAGTAAGTGTTAAGTGTCTGAGATCAGATTTGAACTGGGGTCCTCCTGACTCCAGAGCTGGTGCTCTATTCACTGTCCCATGTAGCTGCCCAGGAAACAAATTCTTCTTTTGATTTTGATGACACAGTGGAAAGAACCTTGAAGTGGAATTTGTGGAGACCTAGATCTGAATCCTTCTGATGCAACAAATTTCCTATGTAATCCTGGACAGATCAGTTCACCTCTATGGGTCTGAGTCTGGGTATCTGAAAGGAAAGGATTGGACCAGATGATCTATAAGATCCTGTCCATCTCTGAAATTCTCTGATTCTGCTGTAACATATTGCAGAAAATGTTTGGGTTTTACTGGATACTAATTAATGATAATTCAGACCTCAAAAAAAAGTCTAATCTTATCCCTTCATTTCATAGATACCCAGACTTAGGCCCAGAGAGGTGTCCTCATGTATAACTGCTAATTAGTCAGTTACTCTGAACATTTACAATTATTGATGGAATGGGATCCAATTTAGTTAACTTTAAAGAAAATAAAACAGGAGCATATTATCCAATAACGGATAACAGTTTTTGCAGTGTATGCATTTAGTTTTTTTAGAGTAGGTATAAAATGTTTTTTTTTTCCTATTTGTCTAACTTATCTTTTTTCCTTTCTCTTGCAATATTTGAATTCTTACTGTTTATAGAGCTTGTTTTTATTACTTCAAATTGAAAACAATTCTTGGTTGCTGTACTTTAAATTGAACAGTATTTGCATTTTGTATTTTTTTAGAATTGTTCTTTTTCTATTGCACTTCAAGATATTGGGTGATTTTGAATAGAACCCAAAATTTGTTTTTTGAATTTGTGTGTGTGGGTGTACTCATGATAGGTATGAGACAAGTATTGTATTTAGATGGTGTTTGTGGGAATTGTAATTTTTTACAAATTTTGTTTCACTGAATTAAAGCACATTAGATTTTAGAAAACGTGAATGGAATTTTGTTTTGAGATTATTTGACCATTTTATGGGAGATTTTCCAAATTAATTTGACTTTATATTGTTTACATTTAATCATCCTACTTTGTTTTTCATTACATTGTTGTATGTGTCTTCTTACAGAAAGCAATAGACCTTGCTAGCAAAGCAGCACAAGAAGATAAAGCAGGGAACTATGAAGAAGCCCTCCATCTATATCAAAATGCTGTACAGTATTTTATCCATGTAGTTAAATGTAAGATTTCACCAGATAATCACTTTTCTTCTTTAACTTTTCTTAAAAACAAAAGAAAGATACTATAATACTTCAGGGATCTTCAGTTTCATCATTGTGGGTGCTCTCTCCATTAATACATATCACAATCCCTTTATGCTTTTGCAGATGGTCTTCAGGAGTTGCTATAACCAGATTTATGCATATTTTATCATTCCTTTTGCTCAGAAATTTTCACTAACTCTCTTGACTATTAAGTAAAGTTTAAACTTCTCTACCTGGCATCAGCAAGCTTCCATTCCATCACCGTTCCTTTCCAGACTTATCTCATGCTATTCTCTCCAGCCAAAATGTCTACTCATTGACTTTCCCCAGTATAATATTAATTTTAGCTAACATAAAGCTCTTTTAAGTTAGCAAAGAAGCTCTTTGGCATAAGCTATCTTACTTTATTGTAACAGCAGTCTTCTAAATAGGTATTCTATAGGTAGTATTTTCTTTATTTTACAGATAAGGAAACTGAGACTTACAGAGATGAAGTAACTTGCCCATAATCATGTGACTCCTAATTGTCAGAATTGATCTTTGGACCCCAGGTCTTTTCCTGACTCCAGCTTTTAACACTCTTGGCTGTACCTTACTGCCCTCAATTTACTCTATACTTTGTCTCCATGCCCTTGTTTGTACTGTTTCTCATTCCTGGATTCTCCCTTACCCTGTCTTCATTCCTTTTTTTATTCCTGTCCATGTTTTAAAGCTCATTTTAGACACGATCTCTTCCATGAAATCACACTTTACTCTCCAATCAGTAATACTCTTCTACCTCTTAGACATTACATATAGCACTTTGATCATTCTAATCTATGTAATTATATATTACATTTATTTCTGTTTTGAAGTATGAGTACGTTATTATAACCCTCTTCCATGAAAGGAGGGGTTGTATTTTTTCTAAACTTTATATATCCTCATAGTCCAGTTTAATGCCCTGCATGTTTTTTAATTGAATTAAAAATTTGTATCACTTGATCCAATATTGAGTGCTCAAGCTTAACTAGCAAATACATCTACAACATAGTATTTGATGTGTGAATGGTAGTACTTTTAAATTTAATGGAATTGGTGAATATAATTTTTGAAAATTAAGCTGCTAACTGATGAGTTTTATGCTGTTAACTTTTTTTTTTTATAAGCAATTGGGGTTAAGTAACTTGCTTAAGGTTACACGGCCAGTTATTATTTCTGGGTGTGGTGTGAGTATCTGAGCCCGGATTCAATCCAGGTCATCCCAACACTGGAGCCGGTGCTCTTACTCGCTGAGCCACCTGGCCGCCCCTATGCTGTCAACTTTTACATTTTTCTAAAAATATTTAGAAATATGGCACCTATGTATAAAGAAGGAATTTCCTTCAAAAATAGGCGAAATAAGAACTTCATGAATTAAGAATTATTGATAAATGCCAGTTATTTGTAAATCCAACAAATGAGTATTTCTGCTATGTAAACTTTTAAACTCCAGGTTTGAGTTTGAGTTACAAAGCTGATATATGAAAGATTAATTTTAACGTGCAATGTTTTTTCAGGAAGTTTTATATTTCTGGTCAGTTTAATGTACAGTATGTATTTCTGTCATTCACATTTCAGAATTTTACCAATACTTTGTTATAAAAGTGACAGATGTAAGATTTATCTTTAATGCTTCTGAAGTAATTGTTTGCTATCAGTCAAGATTTTGGATGTAAGAGAAATGGTTAATATCTCATAATTTTCATGTTTCTGATTCATAAATGGTTTTTATTGGGAACAGGGAGCTCTTGATTATCTGCTCTAAGTAGAGAAAAGGTATATATTATGTAGACACTAGATAATTAAACTTACTCACTTGATTTTTATACATATTTTTATATATCATGCACAGACTCAGTCTCAATGTTTTAAGTACTCCATTGGTGTCTTGAACCCATCTTTATTTTTTTAAGGGAAAAGACTTTAACTTGCTCTGATTTATTCATTGACCAAAGTAGAGACCATCTCTCAGATCCCAAAATACTGTATTCATAATTTAAAAAGCACAGTTGGATGGGCAGTTTTGATGCAACATTGTTGTCTCCAAGTACTAAGTAATAGCTCTTCATCATGTTGGATAGATTAAGGAAAAACATAAACAAAAGTCACAAAGTAAAAAAAAATATATATTTACAAGGATTGAGATCTAAATCATGGAGTGTGTACCCACACCATTGAAATCCTGAATTCTTCAAAATATCAGAGCAGAAACACAGTAAATGTTCTCTTAATCTGTTACTTAAGTCATTAATGAAGAGTCCCTCTCTCTCTCTTTTTAATTAGATGAAGCACAAGGTGACAAAGCAAAGCAAAGTATCAGGGCAAAGTGTACAGAATATCTTGATAGAGCTGAGAAACTAAAGGAATACCTGAAAAAGAAAGAGAAAGCTCCACAGAAGCCAGTGAAAGAGGGACAATCCAGCCCAGCTGATGAGAAGGGGTATGTTTTGTTCACAACTATTGAAACCTTTATTTTCTGGATTTGGTACTCAAATTAAACATTATTTGTTTAAAACCATTAAAATTTTCAGAGGTAATAAAACAAAAATCTTCTCTAAATAAGCTGGGGGAAAGGAGTGATAGCTTCTACAAATGAGTCCATTAGTTTTCAAGCCCATGTTTTCTAGTAGTTGTCCTGGGACCAGTTTCCTCTCCTGTCATCACTAGTGGACTTTAAAAAGAATTATAAAATTCACTGTGAGGAAATAATCTCTGGTCTTTATCTTTTTATATCTTTATTTTTAAAATTTTATATTTTAATTTATATCTTTACTTTAAAAGATCAGTATTAATACCTATTGCCTATATTTCATTAATATTTCATTTCATCCGTTTGATTATCACTTGCAACAAAAATAGAAACCTGTACATTACTATGCTTAATGATATATATTAAATTATTCATATTTGAGCTCTTAAACTGTAAACTATTGCTTGGCCCATTCTTAGAGTTCACAGGAAGGGAAAAAATTCGTAGAAAATCTCATATTTTTTTTAAATAATTTGTTTTATTATTTATGTTCATGCTTACTAGATTTTTAAGCTACAGATTATAAGCTCCTTGAGGATGATAGAGACTATCCTTTTTCTTTCTTTTTCAAAAATTTTATTACGATATAGAACAAGCATTTCAATAACATAGAATAGGAAAAAAATATTGCATATGAAACTGCAAATCTATTATGTTCAACTTGCTATTATTTTTAAATATATAATAAAGTTATCGTGTAACTTTCTTTTTTTCTGCCTTCTTCCCTCCCCTTTCCTAGATATGGCTACCATTAGACACAAGTGTGTGTGTGTGTGTGTGTGTGTATGCACATGCACACGTGCCTGTCCACACATATAAATAAAATCATTTTATACATATTACTTTTTATCAGTTCTGTGGATGCAGATAGAAACTATAATTTTTCATCATTATTTTATCCCCTGAATATATCATTATGCCATATAGAATTGGAGCTTAATAAATATTTTAATTGCATTTTCTAAAAAAACTGATTTTTCTCATTAACTTCAGATTTTGCATTATATAAATGTAAAAGACATAATTTTTTTTATAAAGTGGCTTATGGCATATATAAATTTCTTGTTTTAAAAGTTAAAAGTCTAAAAGTTTATCTTAATGTCTATTTTTAAGTAAATTGGAATTAGTGTACACCTATAGAAAAACATAAGAAGAAACAAAATATATTCTGGTTCTTTTGCTCTCTTAAACTAAAAAAATTAGAAAAATAAGCATCTTTTATGAAATAAGAATTAACATTTGTTCTTTATGTTTGAACCATAAAGGTAGACCAAACAACAGTGTTAAAAATAAAATCCTTAGGGGCAGCTAGGTGGTGCAGTGAGTAGAGTGTCCCTGGAGTCAGGAGGACCTGAGTTCAGATGCGGCCTCAGACACTTAACACACACACACACACACACACACACACACACTAAAAACCTAGCCGTGTGACTTTGGGCAAGCTACTTAAACCCAATTGCCCTCCAAAAAGCAAAAAAAATTTTAAAAATCCTTGAAATATTGTCAGAGAAAAGATTAAATACTTTCCTAATATTTTGCAACTGTAAAATAAACTGTATATTTGTTTAATATGTTTTGGTAACTATAAAAATCAAGATTATTTTATGAGTCACTAGTAAATTAGTGGTCTATTAAGATAAATTAAGCAAAACAAAGTTTGTTGTCCAATAAGCCATATGTGAAAGACAATTAACTAGAATTTGGAGCTCTGGTTCACGGTTTAAGTCTTTTTTTTTCCATTCAAGGCTCATCATTCAATATATATAATAGATTTGATATTTTAGTACTTATTATTTTAATTTGTTAACCCAAAATGACAAATTACTTCTAGCATTTAATGAATAATATACATATTTTGAAATTTCCCCCCTAAAAATTATAAACATCTAAAGTTTGAGCTTTCCAGTTATTACTCATATCTGTCTTATTTTATATTCTATCAGTGAATGATCATTTGAATATATTTAATTCTTTTTATTAGGAATGACAGTGATGGGGATGAAGAATCAGATGATCCAGAAAAAAAGAAACTACAGAATCAACTTCAAGGTTTCTTTACAATTCCCCCTTAAATTTGTTACCTTTTAAAAATAAATTCATAATTAATTGACAGACTTAAATGATATATTTGAATGAGATTCAAGAACCAAAATTCCTTGAATATTAATGAGATTGATGTTAAATAATCTGTAGCTGTTTTTATTTAGAAAATTAAAAAGAAGTCTCCCACTCTGATAACTATTGATGGGGCTTTTCACATAGCAGCAGTTGTCTTTTTGTTTTTCTATTTAATGATAGGCTTCTAGTTATTTTCTTTTTTATTTTCTGCCTTGACTCTGCATTAAACTAAACTGAAAATCTGCCAGAGATCTGTAGCTCTTATGTGGACATTAATGATGCAAGACTCAATCAGGTGGATTGTATATATCAAACATATTATTGCTGTGAAACATTGTATCTAATGATTGTAAATGAAAGATTATGAGTCTTACTATTTTGGCAGACTTTTTTTTTTTTAAGCAATCGGGGTTAAGTAACTTGCTCAAGGTTACATGGCCAGTTATTTCTGGGTGTGTTGCTAAGTGTCCGAGCCTGGATTCAATCCCAGTTCATCCTGACCTTTGGGGCCGGTGCTCTTACTCACTAAGCCACCTGGCCGCCCCTAAAAAAGCCCATTTTATTTTATTTTATTTTTTTTTGGAGGGCAGTTGGGGTTAAATAACTTGCCCAAAGTTACACAGCTAGTTTTTGTGTGGGTGTTAAGTATCTGAGGCCGGAACCAAACTTGGGTCCTCCTGACTATGGAGCCAGCGCTTGACTCATTGCACCACCTACCCGCCCGTTGGCAGACTATTAAAAGGAATAGATAAACCATTAAATGGGCAAAATGAACAAAAAACTCAAAGTGTTTTTTACATGCAAAGCAATTCTAAGCTCCAGGGACACATAAAAAAGCAACATAGTCCTTGTTGTCAAGGACCTTACATTCAGCAACGTGTATAGGCGGTTTCAGTTATTAGTCAGTTGTGAAAAGTTGTGAAAGCCCAGTGGCAGAACAAATTAAAAATAATTTTATTCTGGTTATTGCCATAGCTTCTTTTGTTGCAGCCTTATTCTTAATCCCTACTTAACCTTCATAAATAATTTGCAAGTAGTTTAATCACTTTATAAAATACCCACAAATATTTTTCTCCTTAACCCTTCTTCATCTTACCCTATACTCCTATAAAAATCTTTTAATTATCTTCTTAAATCAGTGATTCAGTCTTGACTGTCACTATCTGTAGGATTTACAAGACATTGTAACCTTCATGGCTTATTTTTTAAAATGAGGATAGTGTTGTTTTCTATATCCCAAAGATATTTCAGGTAATGTAATGGTACTTGGGCAGGTAGGTGGTGCAGTGGATAGAGTGTCAGGCCTAGAGTCAGAAAGACTCATCTTCTTGAGTTCAAATCTGGCCTTAGAAATTTACCATCTGTGTAATCCTGGGCAAGTCCCTTAACCCTGTTTGCCTCAGTTTCCTTATCTGCAAAATAAGCTGGAGAAGGAAATGGCGCAAACCACTTTAGTATCTTTGCCAAGAAAACCCCAAATGGGGTCATAAAGAGTAGGGCACAGCTTAAAATGGGCCAACAATAAAATGGTACTTAGAAGCAAGTGGCTCCTGTAATGACTATGCATTTACTAAATGTGGGCAGTCATTACCATGTGACATAGAATTTAATTATCCCAAAATGTTAGAGAATAAAAGGTCCTTAAAACTCAATCTATTCCAAACCCCTTTATTTTACATTTGATGAAACTTCTCAGAAAGATTAAGTTGTTCTCTGCGAGTCACATAGCTTGTGAACCAGGATTCAAACTTGAGTCTCCTGACTCTGAGTCTAGTGCTCTACCATGACTTTAATTTCAGTAATAAAACATTTTCCATTTCTTTGTTTTATGGTATTATTTCTCATGAATTAGATATTGACAGAAACTCATGTCTTCACTTTTAGAAGAAATGGAAACTACTTTTTCTTTTTTATGCCTAATCAATTAATATATTCTAGTCTTATTTTGGCTTTTCTGAAGAAAAGTATTTTAAACTATTTATTTAATAAATAAGAAATTAAAGTTGGCATTTGAGTGAAAATTAATTTGAAAAATAGGTAAAAATATTACTGATAGTTCTATGTTTTCTATCTTTTATTCATGGACAGTATGTAGGTATAACTTTTATAACAATGCCTCCCTTTATAGAGAATGTTTTCTTTCTATTTTTCTTCCTTCAACAAAGCAGTATTTTTAAATCCATTTGTGCTGGAGATGATCTGGTAATTTTCTGTGTTGAAGGGATATCCCTTAAACCTAACCTCTTAGTGTCCTGGACAGTTAACTGTCTAAGATTGTAAATTGATTTGAGAACAGTTGCTGATATGCTCTGGTACAGAGAATTTTCTTAGGAGAATTTCTTACACCTATGGTGTCAAACTCAAATAGAAAGGATCTCAGGGGTGGCCAGGTGGCGCAGTGAGTAAGTGCGCCAGCCCCGGAGTCGGGAGACCTGGGATCGGTTCTGTCCTCAGATACTTTTCTCTCACACACACACACACACACACACACACACACAAACTGGCTGTGTAGCTGTGAGCAAGTTACTTAAACCCAATTGCTTAAAAAAACAAAAAAGAAATAGAAAGAATCTCCTCAGGCCTCATATGATTTAGAAAACCATACGTTAACGTCAGTCTTTTATTGTATTTTTATTTATTTGGTTAAGACTTTGTCCATTTACATTTTATTGGGCAGCACTGGGAAGTTTGACACCTCTGCCTTACACCAGTGACTGGTCTGGACCTTTTAAAAAGCCAAACCAAAACCAAAAAAAAACAACCACACTCATCGGTTATACTGGTTCTCTGCTAAGTACCTTGTAAGCTTTAAAGCACTATAGACTTACAAGCTGTTATTATAATATTATACTATCATACCTTTGAAGAAACTCAGACTCAGAGAGATTGAGTGACTTTCTCATTTACACAGGTATTTGTTGCCAAGTCAGGACAAAACCCAAGTCTCCTGACTCATAGGTCCGATCTTCTTTCCACTTTGTCATGTTATTTATTAAATGATATTTCTAACCTTTCTGGGTAGTTTTATAACATATACCTTCCGTATTTCCACTTCACACCTTCCTCTTTCAGGCACCTGTGGTTTTGTAATTGTGTATATTCCTTTCACTGATGCAGGTTGCAATCCCTATGACTTAAACAACTTTTAAGATGTTCTGTGGCCAAGAAATGTATCAACTTACAGATAACCTGTTATGAGCCTCTCAGCACTTAGCTCTGATAGTCCTCAGCTGGCATTCCTTGGTAAAATTACTATACTTTGTGCTTAGACAGTTTATGTTGCAAGAGCCTGTTACCCCCACACCAATAGGATAGCATCAGAGTGGTATTTTGGTGGAGGGTCTCTGCTTCATCAACTTTTAAATTAAACAAGGTCATAGTCTTTCTTAATTTGACTTGTAACATAATTCCTATTTTAGGTGCCATTGTTATAGAACGACCAAACGTAAAATGGAGTGATGTTGCTGGTCTTGAAGGAGCCAAAGAAGCTCTTAAAGAAGCTGTGATATTGCCCATTAAGTTTCCACATCTCTTTACAGGTGAGCTCACTGACTCATTTCTGTGAGTCAAAGAGGAAAAGCCTCTTTGTGCTACAAAGGTGTTATCAGAGGATGTCTGGTTGGCTTAAGAAACTCACTTTAGCTTCAGCCTCTTAGGAGGAGGAGAACATTTCATCAGTAATAGGGATGCAGCCTGTCTAGGATGAGAAATAGAATATTTTAGCAGTTCCTAATATATTACATGACCCTTAGTAATAATCATTGACTTAATTGACTTTTTTTTTCCCCAGTAGTAATATTGCTTCTTCATGCTCACTTTTTCCCCATATCATTAGTGACCAAAAATATAGATTTGCAAGTCTAGCAGTGAAACTTGAGTTTTTCTGTGCTAAACTAATTATTTTGTATAGGGACCAAATCCATGACTTTAACAACACTATAACTGACTGAAACTTAAACTAAGATGCTGCTGTACCATGTATAAAATGAGCATTCAGTTAATGCTGTTGCTAGTAGGAAAACCATGTGCCAGCATGGCATTAATTTTCCTCTTTCATTCCTGCTTACAAAAATGTTTAATATTTTATAAAGTATGAAGAAATTCTTCCCATAGAAATACTAGACAAAACTACTTCATGTGTAAAAAGATATAAAGTTACATTAGCATTGTGTTAGAATAATTATTATTTAGGATATGAAAATATAGCCCTTTTTATGCTTATCCATCTTGTGGCTCATGTGAATTAGTGAAAAATTTTAATTAGTTAATTTTAAAAATAATGTTATTACTTGAAGGTGCTATAGAAACATTAACAAACTAATGGCTCCTTAAGGAGTCCTAGCAGGGCCATTTTAGTAAACAGAAATAATTTAAAATTTTCAGATTTTTTTCTTTGAATTTTTGGAATGGGTACTACTTAGCATAGAAAGAAGACAATTGTTCTGTTAAACAGATAACGGTTCCTGGCTCTTTCTTTGATTAACCCTAATTTTCTTAGCAAATCCTTTTACTTTTTTCTTTCTTTTTAAATTATAAACTTAGAAAACTCTAAAGAAATACTCATAAAATATAGAGATTTCCAGATGTGGCACTAAATTTCAATCTATATTTTGATGAGAAAAACATTTTAACAAAATAAAAATGTTTGCTTCCGAATCATAGGATTTAGGACTAGAAGAGATTATTTAAGTTCATCTTTTCCAGACTCTTCATTTTGTAGCTAAAGAAATAGTCTTCTGACTTAAATTTCAACATACTTTCCAGTTTCTCCACAGGCTTCTAGAAATTTATAAGGTTCTTTTGTGTTGGCCGATTTTTTTTTAATTGTTCATAACTACTTTGCATCAGTTTGTATAAGACTTTCCATATCTTTGTATTTGTCATATTTTACAGCATGGTATTCCATTCCAATACTTAATAATTTAACCCTAACATTGGGAATGTTTTCCAGTTTTTTTAATACTAAAGATTAAGCAATAATAAATATTATTTGTGCAGAAGATAGTGCAATAAGAAGATTGTTGAAAAAAACTAGGGATGTTTAGGCATGAAAAAAAGACTTAATGAGCTTGTGATAACTATCAAGGGTTTGAAAGACTATCATGTAGAAGAAAGATTCTCCTTGATCCTAGAGAGCAAACCAGGTTGACTGAATACAAGTTTCAAAGAAATAGATTTAGACCTTATAGCATCTGTTTATAACATTATGACATCTTATTATGGCATTGTATATAATACAGTACAATTATGTATTAAATAATAAGCCTAATTCTAGCTATACACAGTCTTCCTAGAAACCGGAGTTGACCAGAACCATTTGTGATTGAAATCATAGAGATATTCTTTTTTCCCAGATATTTTTCCCCTAAGAAGGGATGACTCCCTATGACATCTTAGTAAAATGTACTGCACTTGATATTTGGTCATAAAGGCATCACTAAACAACTTAAAGTAAAGAAGAATTACATCTGTAAAATCATGATAAAAAGAATAAAATGATCTCCTATGTAGAAAAATAAAAAGTAAAATTGTTCAAATTTGTATCTGTATGAGACTGGCTTAACTCAGTGTTTTTATCCTCCAGGGTCTCAGTGTCCCACTGATCAAAAGTGGGGTTTTTGTTCAGTTTTGGGTACAAAAATGTATCCTAAAGCACTGTTTACTGCCAGAGTTTAAATTCTGGATAATGAATATAGTAATAAGCCGTATCAAAATCAGTAGGTTCAAAATTCCTATTCTAAACTTCTTTTCTATTCTAAACTTTAGGTAAAAGAACCCCTTGGAGGGGCATCCTTCTTTTTGGGCCACCTGGAACAGGGAAATCCTATTTGGCCAAAGCAGTTGCTACAGAAGCCAACAACTCAACATTTTTTTCAATATCTTCCTCTGACCTTGTTTCCAAGTGGCTAGGTGAAAGCGAAAAGTAAGTCATCAACTAGAGTTTATTAAGACATTCCTTCATAATTCTCAAGAATTATCTGGTAATAATCACTGTTATAAAATGACATTCCTACAAGAGTTCAGAAATTAGTTAGGCTTTTGCTAATTGGTTTTTGGAGTATTCACTTGTATTATGTTTATTCAGATAGATAATTAGTATTAAGGTGTTATATAAACAATACTTTTGAAGTGGAGAACATTCAAGTAATAAATTTATTTCTTTTGTTTAAGTTCCATGAGCTCACTAATAAGGCTCTCTCTTCAATAAAGTAGAACTTCTATGATAGGACTCAGTCCCAGGTGGTTATGTTAAACTCCAGCTTCCTGAAAGAAAACAAGCTAGGAGCAGAATACTGTTTTATTTAATATAAAAGCTAGCTACATATTATTGGTGCTATGGTAATTATTCTTGTTTATTAATGAAAGTACTTGGAAATACCATGTTTGGAGAAAGCTAAATACAGGCATACCCTGCATGACATTACATGATTCATGTCATTTTACAGTGATGCCATTAATCCATTATAGGTAAAATGCCACTGTAATAGCACAAAACCAATTGTAAAATGATTCATTTGATCTGCCATTTATAACTTTGTTCTTACAAATATGCCTCCTCTAATGCTTCCCCCAACATCATATTTTAATGAAGCCAGTTAATGGTATCAGCTAGGCTTTGCATGGACATGCATCGAGCAGCTTTTCAGTCTTCTCCAGATTGTGGATTATGATTACCATTTTGGGAAGACCTTCCATTCTGTTAGCTTCCTCCACTGGCATCTAGGAGCAATATCTGAGGACAGTTTTGAAGGACCTGGAGTTGATATCTTGAGGAATAGTTGAAGGAACCTGGGCATGTTTAGCTTGGAGAAGAGAAGACTCAAGGAAGACAGTGCTCAGAAAAGTGCCTGGCACACAGTCGGCACATTACCCAATAAATGTTTGTTTATTTAATATGGTGACTGTCTTCAAGTATTCAAGGGACTGTCATGTGGAAGCAGAATAGGATATTTTCTCTTTGCCCAAGCAAGAAGAACCAGGAACAGTGTATGGAAATATCTAAGATTGCAATGTAGACTTGATATCAGAGGGTGGACAAATACATGGGTGTGTTAGAGGAGGAATTCCTTTTCTGTGTGGGTTGATCTAGATGTTCACTAAGGTCCCTTCTGATTCTCAAATTAGGTGATATTAAGTGGATACACTAGTAGAGGAACTGAATCAAATCTTGACATTTTTGCAGTGGAGCATTTTTTATGTGCTTACAGTATGCCAAGCTTGGTGTGAAGTGAAGAACCTTGCCTTGTAATGGGGGTGAGGCAGGGCAGGGATGCCCAGTAAGATGTCAAGGAGGAGGAAAGGAAATCAGGAGAATAGAATCAGGATTGCAGGGGAACATTGTTGGGGCCCACCTGAGATACAGTCCAGTGAGATGGTCACTAGAAAGTGGAGCCTCGGGACATAGATTTTTTTCCTGAGTGGCAAAGTGGTCAGCAAGTAGGAGGAAAAGCTGACTGGAGAGTAGAAGTCAGGAGTGAAATTGGAATGAAGAAATCTGAAGATGAAAGAAAGTTGCAGCTAAATAGTTCCATCTTGGAAAGTTAATGAAAGGAATTGGTTCCTGTGTTTGAAGCCACTGCTCTTTCTGTCATACTCCATGTCTATTCTCCATCATGCTGCCTCTTCCACATGACAGCCTTTTAAAGCAAGACCCCTGATTTGAAATAGTTACTGAGCCACATGTTGAACCGTCCATATTGAAACGGGCAGCAGAAGCAACAAGAGGAAAAAAGCAGAACAGGAATTGAAGCAGAATCAAAACAAAGTAAAGGAAAAGCAGTGAAAACCCACAACAGCAAAAAAGAGCAAAGGAGCTAGAAGAAGCAAAGAGGGAAAGTTAGTTTTCTGACGCCAGTGTGATCCTTGTCTTTTCTCCTTGATACTGATCACTTTGCCATAAGTAAAATCTCCACTTTCTTGCCCTGAGGGAATGAGGTAGACTCTGGATGTGCCTCCAGGCCTGTTCGAGGGATTACTACATCATGCCATCCCCACCCCTGAAGCAGATGCTGTAATAAGGCCTCGATCTGATCTTTGAAACTTGTATTCAGTCAGCCCAGGTCTGCTCTCTAAATTCAAGGAGGGCCTTTCTTCCACATGATCAATAGTCCTTCAAACCCTCAGTGAGTCTTTTTTTCAGGCTAAACACTCCCAGTTCTATCAGTAGTCTTCTTACTGCACCATCATGAGACCCTTTTGTTGCTTCATTTTTGTTGCTATCCCCCAGGCACTTCTCCAGACTATTGATCTAAATGAAGTGGAGTGCCCAGAACCAAATTTATGTTCCAGATGTGATCTGATCAGCAAAATGCAGTAGGACAACCTTGTATTGTTCCAGACCCTTTACATCTCTGTTAATGAAAGCTAAAATTGCAGTAGTTCATTTGGCTGCCATGTCACACTGTTTACTACCGTGTTTCCCCGATAATAAGACACTGTCTTATTAATTTTTTTGGACAGAAAAACACCAGAGGGCTTATTTTCAGGGGAGGGCTTATTTTAATGAACATTGACAGCAATTTTAATAAACAGGTAAATGTGAACAAAAAAATGTACCTATTCAATAATGATCATGTCATCTTCTTCAACAACATCGTCATAAGTGTCCATACCCTGAATTCCGTCCTGGATGTCTTGCGCCTCCATTTCCTTCAGAAGAAGTGGACCCAATCTGTCATGTCCAGCAATATAGCTCTCTTTAAATGAATATGTCTTGTCCAGGTAACCTGCTCGTAGTGCCTTGGCGACACAGCTGTCAGTAATTTTATCCCATGACTTCTTCACCCAAGTCACGACTTCTTGCAGACAGGGCTTCACAAAGTTTCCACGCTGATTTCTTTCCATTCTATTTTCAATGTAGTCATTGACTTCCATGCGCAAATGGTCCTTGAATGGCTTCTTTATTGCAATATCAAGGGTCTGGAGATAGGCAGTCATTCCTGCAGGAATCATTACTTGATCTATTCTTCTCTCTGCAAGGAAATTCTTCATTTCTTTAGCTCGGTGAGTGCTGGCTGAATTCCAGACTATCAGACCTCTTTGGTTACCTCGCATAACAAGTGGCAGCATTAAATCAACCCACTTTCTTATAACGGCTTGTGTACACCAGGCTTTTTCGCTTTCAAGAACGTAAATGCCAGATACACGTTCAATCTTATCTTTCTTGCCCTTACTGATGATTAGAGGTGTGGCTTTCTTTCCATCCAAACGAATTGCCAAAACACAGGTGACCTGTGCACTTTCATAGCCAGTGGTGGGAATGTAGATTGACGTTGCACCCCTGTGATGAATTGTTGTTTGAGATCCTTGTCCTCATCCATAGCAATCATATTGCAGGTTTGGTACTTGGAAATGTCGATCCTATCAATAAAGGACTTGAATGAAAGTGCACGTTTAATAACTTCAGCATCTTCCAGCTTAAACAGTGTTGTTGATCTTCTTAGGGACAGTTCATACCGTTGAAGGAAACTGTCCAACCAGTGTTGTGATGCTTTGAATCCTTCTGAGACCATTTCAAACTCTGGTGGCATTGAAAGGGCAAATGCTTGAATATCAGCCCTGCGCACAACCAAGGCCTTTGCTCTCCTGTCAGCAATCCATTCACCAATGAGGATCTCCAAGTCAGGATATAAGGGCTGCCGACCTGATCCAGACCTGCGCTTTTTCCCTTTTCCCTCATCCACCTGTTGATTGAGGTTATTATAATCTGCTCTCCATTTTCTGACCATTCAAAGATCCAAAAGTTTTTCTTTACAGAAAACTGCAAGATTCTTGCCATGTGACTCCTCTACAATTGCTTTCTTATACTCAACAGTATAGCTCTTCCTTTTTGTACTCATGTCTGGGGGTTAAAACAGACAGAATAATAAAATTATGACCATCAGTCCTTCCTTTCACTCCATCATGCCCCCTGAGTTCTTCTTTTTTCCTCTATCATGCCCTTTTTATCCTCCATCATGCCCCCTCACTCCCGCTTACATACCGGGTTTTTATGTTGTCCTGCCTCAGCTCTCCTCCACGGCACTGCTCTCAATGGTGCCAGCAAGCAAATCACTGGGGAAGAACAGGATGATGCTCTCACTGCTGCAGCTCTGATTGGATGCAGCTCGGAGTGCGGCGTGCGTTTCACCGGTGGGGG
>NW_027186304.1:103497557-103530674 GCF_028583685.1 Petaurus breviceps papuanus
GTGTAGTGCAGGGGATCACCTTCACTACAGTAACAATCTCAATAGGGCTTATTTTCGGGGGAGGGCTTATTTTAGAGGAATCTTACACAGTAAGGGGAGGGCTTATTTTCGGGATAGGTCTTATTATCGGGGAAACACGGTAGTTGAACTTGCAGTCACTAAAACCCCCATATAATTATTGTATGTTGTCTAGTCCACCTCCCTGTTCTTATCTTTGTGAAATTGAACTTTTGTTCCCATATGTAGAACTTTAAGTTAATCCTTTTTAATTTCATCCTGCTGAATCCAACCCAAGATTCTAGTCTGTGAAATTATTTTTGGATTCTGTAATCTGTCATGTTATCTGTCTTGTCCAGCTTCATGTCATCTGTACCTTTGTCTAAGTCATTGATAAAAATGTTA
Organism: Petaurus breviceps papuanus; assembly: GCF_028583685.1. Taxonomy (NCBI): domain Eukaryota; kingdom Metazoa; phylum Chordata; class Mammalia; order Diprotodontia; family Petauridae; genus Petaurus; species Petaurus breviceps. The sequence goes on from NW_027186304.1 coordinate 103,497,960, forward strand.
AACAGCATAGGGCCAAGGACAGATCCTTGGGTCACCACTCCACTAGAGTACTCTTTCTAGGCTGAAATTTGATTTCATTAATAGCGATTTAGGGGTTCAGCCAATTCTGAGTCCATGAATCCAAATCTACTCAAGATAGATGTAGTAGTATAATAGCCCCTTAGTATTCCAAGCATTTCATATTCCAAAATTTGGAGAACTGGGTGTTCTCAATATTTATAATGATATCTTTAAAGTACTATATATGCTCAAATACCTTCTGAGTAATCTAAAATTAAATTAAGTTTTTAATATTAAAAGTATTCAGTTGTAACTTTTTAAATTAGCAGTGGATGGAAATTTAAATTTAAATCACAGAATCCCACAGTTAGAGAAGAGCCAAAAGTTTTCTGGAATCCACAGTTACAGGGGTTCTGAGAAGTTGGACCATAATGACAAGTGCTTGAACACTTCTAGTGAAGGAGGAATCGCTACCCCCTGAAGCGGTGTATTCCAACGTTGAGTGTCTCTAATTGTTAGAAGACTTTTTTTCTAATATACGTAAGCCAGTATAACGTCAGTGAGCTAAACGGAATATGCTGTTCCCCGGACACTCTGCTTAAATGGGGATTGGCTGCTTTTGGTTTCAGTCTTTAAGATGCAGGTTTAGAGACATGTCACCTCCTCATTATTATGGATTTTACTCTTATTTAATTCCATTTAACTAGGAAATTATGAAATTTTGATTGATTCTGATCTAATACCTAGGAATACTTTCCTGGGTAGTTTAGGACCAAATTTGTTATATAAAATCTGTAAAGTTCACATGAAACTATATTTATAGATTATGAGATTTATTAGAAGCTATAGCATGTTAACTACTACTAGAACTTAGTATAATAGGTCCTTCTCTTAATGCTATTAGTTATTTCCTTGTATCTTTATTTATTTATTTATTTTGCCTTTTTTGGAGGGCAGTTGGGGTTAAGTGACTTGTCAAAAGTCACACGGCTAGTAAGTGTGTCAAGTGTCTGAGGTCAGATTTGAACTCAGGTCCTCCTGACTCCAGGGCCAGTGCTCTATTCACTGCACCACCTAGCCACCCCATTCCTTGTATCTCTAATGTTTCATAAAATAGAACAGAAGCTTAGGCCATCTACAAAAAAGCACCCCCCCAACTTTTTTTTTTTTTTAAGAAACAGTATTCTTTGTTATATCAATATTTTGTCTTTTGTTTCTTCAAACCTGTAGATAGTCCTCATATGTAGAGGTTGGAGTAGGGCCTGGACCTGTGATCTCATTCATTTTCTTACCTCTTGGGTGAGGAACATCCTTCATCCAATTCAGGTTGGCAACTTCTGTGCAGTTTTTAGTCTTAGAGAGTATCTTAGCACACTGAGAGGTTCATGAGACTTGCTCATGGTCACACAGCCAGCATGTGTCCTAAGTGGCACTTGAACTCTTGTCTTCCTTACTTGAGACTGGCTTTCTATCCACCACAGCACTCTGCCTCTCTGTACAGAAGGTGCACCCAAACCTTTTTCAAATGGCTAAATGAAGAACATTGGGAATGGTATAGAAGGTTGTTGTCACTTTTTTAAAGAGCAGAACATTTTGCCAGGCATAGTGGGTGGACACCTGTAGTCCTTGCTACTGGAGAGGCTGAGGCTGGTGAATCACTTGAGTTCAGAAGTTCTGTGATACAGTAGGCCTAAAGCAGATTAAGCACCCCACTAAATCTGGAACTGATAAAGGAGGCCCCTTCCAGGGGCCTGTTGGCAGTGGGATCTGATCCATGAGTGCTAGCTGCACTTGGATGTCTGGTGAGGTAGAGATCTAGTCTACCTCAAAACAAAAACAAATAAAACACATGGCATTTTTGTACTTGTGCATGGCCTTAGTTTGGGGAAGGCTTTTTTTTTTAATTAACTCTATCTTTACAACTTAGTTTCTATTTGATACTAAGAATCTCTAGTGTGAAGGTGACATAAGATTTGCATAATAAATTCAACAAGAATTTATTAAATGTTTGCTATGTGCCAGGCACTGTGCTACGCTCTGGAGAATACAGATATGGACAGAAACAGTCTCTGTCCTCAAGGAGCTTATGTGGAGGCAACCAACACATAAAAGGAAGATGGAAAGTAGGGGTGCAGATATGGTAGAGAAAGCCCTATTGAGATGAGTCAGCAGTGAAATTTGGAGAAGAATGAAAATAAAACTATTTGCAGTACTATAATCCTTTAAAAATACTTACATTTTGACTTTTTTACTCCTACAGACTTTGAGTGGGAGAACTTAGACTGTGTAATGGAGATATTTCTATAATAAAATACTCTATTTAAAAAATCCAAAATTGTAAAACAGGTAAATTAGGGGTTAATTTTTTACAAGATAACCTGCTCAGGATTTCTTATGAATCATATGCTGCTTTTTAGAAGCAGTAGGATACAACAATTTAAGACTTAAGTTAAACTACTGTCAACTCAAAATTCAATCAAGTGAACAGTAAAGTTTTTTTGTTTTTACTTTATAAATCAGTGGAGAAATGCAATTTGATTTGCACAGAATTTTCCAAGAAAATATTTATTGTGGAAAGTAAGATGCATTATATTTCTTTATGTGAGTATATGCATGTCTGCATAACAAATACCATAACCCAGCAACCTTTTCCTTGTTATGTCCAAGAAGATTACTTGAGTTGGTATAAGAAAGAGGCTGTTTCTCTCCTTCCTTTTTTCCCTAGGTCCTAACTCCCCTCATTGAAAAAACAACAAACCTTTAACATAAAGATCTTGCCCAAGATAATTTTCATAACATTTGCAAACGATGCATTCATATGGTTTTTAAAAACAATTTATAGTAAATGAGAGCGTGAATTGTACTTTAGCCTGCCATAAAAACTGAATTAACTTATTTGGAGATAATTAGCTTAATTTTTCTCTTTAGAGATCTTTCTAAAGCTTAGGTAAAGTCCAGCCATCATTTCCATAGTAATCAGTTATTAAAAATACAGAAAGAAATAGTCCCTTCTTTGCAGAGGTCAGAGAGCATTGCATATATTGTTAGACTTGGCTAATGTGTTAGTTTTGCTGAATTACTTTTTTTTCCTTTCAGTCTATAGAGATGGTTTGCTGGGAAAGGAATAGTTAGAAAAGAAAGTTATATAAAATCAAAAGATATCAACAAAAATGGACTAGTAAATTACTCAGGCTTATTTTAGGTTTTAAAATGCAAAGTGTAACTGGGTCCAATCATTTAACAAACATGCCAAAACTTATACATACAAGTAAATGAGCATTCTCTTCTTTGCATTTGGGAGAATATTTACTTAATCAAAAAATGCTACTATGAATCAAAATATTCTTGGAATTCCTTTTGGAATTTTCTTAAGATTCTGTGGCACATTCTTTTGAATGTCCTCAGTGGCAGCAAAAGCTCTGTCTTTGAGAATGGATTTAATGTCCAGAAACAAATAGAAGTCAAAAGTCATTCATATCCAAGTATGGAGAATAAAGATGGGTAATCAGACTGGGGAGGCAAAACCAAGGTACCAGTATGAAGTAATGATATAACTTATGACTGGTTCTGAAGATAACTTCAAAAGTAGCTGGAGAAATAGCAGTAGTGCCAGTTATATATAAGTTAACATAGATGTATACTCATTTGCATGGCACTTTTTTCACGTAAATGTTTGTTTTAAAATAGTACTATTACATTAGAGTCACGGCTTATATATTACAGCACATTTCTTTCTAGAAAATGACAAAACAAGAAAAACTAAAGCATTTGTATACAAAGTGTAATTGTAAGAAATACAAATCTACATATGGACAGGATGAAAAAAGGCTTTTCTTTTTTAGTGGAATTGCCCAACCAAATCTCCTAAGGGTAAGCAGATTTTATAAAGAGAACTATTCTTCAGAATCCTGAAAATCTTTACCTCATACTTCAGAGATCTTGGCAGGGAATAAGAAGAATTATAGAGATTAGGATTTTTCTAAACAGTGTACTTATAGTAACACCAAAGATTGTTTTTGTCTCCTTATTTTAATATGTGACATATGTATAGCAAAAAGAGCACTTTCTTCATTTGTAAAGAGAAGAGATTGGACTAGATTATATACTTTCCAAAAATCTATAATGCTATGAACATTGTGAGAATTTGAATGATCTTTTTTTTTCCTTTAAACAGCAAGCTGTTAACAAAAACTTTGTCCTTAACTACAAGTATCAAGACTTAACTTTGTGTAAAAAAAAAAAACTGGTATTTTTCTATTATATCGACTTTGTTTGCATAATATTGTAGCACCAGGTCAAATTAACTAGCAGATCTTCTTTGGACAAAATACTACAGGGGACAAGAATATCTTTCTAATTTTATTCTGATACCATTATCCATAGTTTTTTTGTCACCATAGGGAAAAAATAGAAAAAAATGGAAATTTTGTCATTAATATTTATGTAGCTCTTATAATTCTTTTGAGGTCAGGCACTCTCCTTTTTGTCTTTTGTATCCCTAGTGCCTGGTGCATGGACACTTACTTATAAATTCATGTTGAATGAACGACAGTCAGAGGGGCAGTATGGTGTAATGGGCCAGGCAGAGGATTTGCCTTGAAGTCAGGCAGACATGATTCAAGTCTTGTTTCTGGCACATCTTAGTTCTATGACCCTGAGCAAGTCGCTTAACATCTTAGTGCCCTAGGAAGCTTTCTAAGACTGTGAATTAGAGATGTTGCCAGTCTACATTGTTAAAGGGAGTCCCCCCACTCAAAATTCCATATGCCCAGTAAACTCACAGTTCAAGACCTATTCACCCTCACCTTAAAAAACAAAGTCAGATATGAGGAGAGAAGTACTTTATCACTGATCAGTAATAGATATTCAGAGAAATGAAGTAATGGGGACACATTCATTGCAAATAAACCACCTTTTAGAATATCTTAACAAGTCATTGAAAGGAAGAAAAAGTGAAGGGAATAAATATTTATATAGTGCCTACTGTGTGTCTGATGCTAAGGTCGTTTTTACAAATATTATCTTATTTTATCCTCAAAACAACCCTGGGAGGTAGATGCTTTTATTATTTGCATTTTGTAGTTGAATCTGAGGCAAATAAGGTCACACAGCTAATTTAGTGTCTGAGACTTTGAACTTCCTGACTCCAGGCCCAGCACTTTTTAACAAATGGGCCACTAGCTACCTCTGAAATCTTGCTCATTTTTCAAGATTGTCCCTTTTGTCTCTTAATCTAGCAGCCTATGTTCTTTATTTTTCTTGCGTATAAACATTATGTTATTTTTTTCTTTCCCCTCCTTACATTCCCCCAAAGAACAAATATCAAAGTTAGTGCCTGTCTTACTAAATTAGAAAGTGAAATGTCTGTAATGTTAAAGACTCATCCCTTTCTGGACATGTTTATGTTTCTTGTGCCTTTTCTTGAAAAAGTGTTATAAACTTAAAAATAATTTCTCTTTAAAATGAGTTCCATTTTCCATTATTATATACTTTTAGCATTATTTCCATTAATATCTTTTAATTAACATTATAAAACTGAATTGAAAATATTTGTTTATTTTAAGGCTAGTTAAGAATCTATTTCAACTTGCAAGAGAAAACAAGCCTTCCATTATCTTCATTGATGAAATTGATTCTCTGTGTGGCTCTAGAAGTGAAAATGAAAGTGAAGCTGCCCGTCGTATTAAAACAGAATTCCTAGTGCAAATGCAAGGTAGGGTTACGTATTTAAATAACTCAGTCATAAGATGATTAATCAGTTTGGGACATACTGTGAGCACGGTGAGTAAGAAATGGAACCTTTCACAGTATATATTTGTTTTGTGGTAAAGTATATATCATAAATGTTAAATTGTCTGTAACTTAACTGAAAGATTCCGGTTAAGAGACTCTTTGCACAACCATTTTGGTAATATAGATATGTTCTATTAAAAACAATTTCATCTTCATCAATTAAACTAAGTGGAATAGTTTTAAAGAAAAGAAAGTTCACATAAGAACTACATAAATGGTCTACAAAGTACTATTTTCTAAGCATAACATTTGCATACATGTAGGTATGACTTAGAGGAACAACGAGACAAGAAGTTGTTGAATATAATCTTTATTTTGGTACAGGGGTTGGTGTGGACAATGATGGAATTTTGGTACTGGGAGCTACAAATATACCTTGGGTTCTGGATTCTGCTATCAGGCGAAGGTATTGTAATCATTCTACTTTTCACTAAAGATGCAGCCACTACATAATAATATCCCTTTCTTTGTAATGAGAGACAGAATATTAAATTATTACGTTATGTAGGGCTGCAGTTCTTGCATGCTTGTCTGAGTTTTTGTGTACTGGAAGTTTTCATGCTTAATGTTCACCAAATAGTATTATTAATTAGGTTTAGTAAAACCTAATTTGTTTTTGCCTTTCTTTGAATCTCTAGTGCTTAGTTAGCACAGTACCTAGCATGTAGTAAGTGTTTAATAAATATTTGTTGACTCACCAACCACACATGCCATAGACTAGAATTTTACAGATGTATCTTAATTGGCATTTTATTTTCTGTCGTGGGCTTTTCTAGAATTGTCTTTTCTTACTTATTTATATTTTTTACAAGAACAGTAGAGACAAACTGTGTTAGTTTCTACATAGGAAGAAAAGGTGATTTCTCTAACTTTTAAATTGAAGCAGGAGTCTTCAGTTGTGGCAGGAGGATATATAGTCTGCCCTTTCTTTTTCACTTAATAATATTCCTGTCTGTTCATTCTACATTGCCTAATGTAAACCTACATTTTCTTTGCATTCATCTAATCTATTCAGCAGGAAACCTGGCAAGAGTGGATAGGCTGTATTTGAAAAGCACAATCAGTGGAATGATTTTGAACTTCACAACTTTCAAAAAATAATCCTGAACCACCAAGTCATCTCCCAAACCCTTCTCAATTATAAATAGGCAAATTAACCTCATCTTTATATTGTATTTTAAGGTTCACAGATTTTTTTTTTTTTGCATCTGGCACTAGTGTTAGATTAAATTCATAAACATGCAGTGGCTTTTATTTGTATTGTATCCTTCCAAGTCCCAACTCTCCAAAATTCTTTTTGTGTGACCCTGGACAGATTACCTACCCTCTTCCTACCCCAGGTGACTCCCTAAACTTTAAGTTGCAGAGAAGTTGTCAAATTTACATTGGTAGCATTATATTTCTTAAAGGTCCCTACACTGATGAAATCATAGGTCTGGGGGGAAAATAGCTGGTTCCTTTTTGAAGCACCTTGTATATTCTATCTGTATAGTATCTTCATATCCACATGTTCATATTTGGAATTTTTTTTTCTCTTTTGAATGGTAGTTTGACTTTACTCTTATGACATATATAATATGATTTATTTGTTGACATATACGTGGTCAGGAAGGCAACCCCTAATTATGTTATTCATAGGAGAAAAAGTGAACTGTTTTAAGACATTTCATGGTGAAAACTGAGGAGTTTTTGGACATCAGATGATTAACTTGACTATCCTTTTAAAAAGTTGTTTCATGGACATTTTCTGCAGAGAAAAATGAAATATTCAAATCTAAGACCTCACTGCCAGATTCAGCATATTAAAAAATTTATTTAGCCAAATTTTGCATATGTAATTAAGATGATCACCTGCTTAGCTCTGTATTTTCTGTTTTTTTTAATATGCATATTTTATGTTCTTTCTTCTATTTTTCAGATTTGAGAAACGTATTTATATTCCTTTACCTGAAGATCATGCCAGGGCTGCAATGTTTAAATTACATTTGGGGACCACACAGAACAACCTGTCAGAAGCAGACTTCCGAGAACTGGGGAAGAAGACAGATGGCTACTCAGGAGCTGACATCAGTATCATTGTACGAGATGCACTGATGCAGCCTGTGCGCAAAGTCCAGTCAGCTACTCACTTCAAAAGAGTAAGTCAATTAGAGCCCTGTAGATGTTAGAACATGGTTTCTTTTTTTCTTTCTTTTTTTTCACGGTACATTTTAAGCTCCAAACTGTCTTCCTTCCCACCGCACAGTAGAGTAGGCCAGCATTTCATGCACATACATACATACAATGTTGTGTGTAATTAACATTGATACATTTGTTCCAATGTGAAGGCCTCAAGTAAAACTTGGTTAAATCTCATCTGTGTAAAGTACAAAAAATACAAAAATGTTTCTAGTTTGAATTATCAGGTATTTTTAGGACCTAATAATTTCTTTTAAATTGACAATAGGATTAAAACTGTTGCTGGATTTTTCTTAGCCTCTATATTTAAAACAGTAACAAAACCAAAACTGAAGACCTGCTTGCACACTTGATCCATGCAAGGATCGGCTCCTGCCTTCACTGACACAATAAATTCTGGAACTCGGAGAACTTTTTGGGTTATCAAGGTCATCTTATGTGTTGGCACTTTATATTGAATGCTGACTCTGCTCCTTAGAGCCTATCTGACTTTGGGCAAGACACTTGCCCTCTCTGGGTCTCACTTTCCTCACATATTAAATGAAGGTGTTGAATGAGATGATCTTCTAGACCTCTCCTAGCCCTACGTCCTATGATTTGATGTAATTTCGAGTTCATTGCTACCACTTGCCTTGAGCCTGACCTCCACATTAGGGTTGGAACTAGTGGGATGTAATACTAACTTAATTCTGCTCAAAATTTGTAATGGGGCAAATCTAGAGGAGAATTTATAGTCTTGCTCTCTAGAGTATATGAGACAGTCTGTGAATATATAGCAATACCTCGACACCCTTGCCAGAGGTACAGAAATGAACAACTCTCAATTAATAGCAATGTTTATTGAATACCTGCTGTGTGTTGAGCCCCTTATTAGGCACTAATTTGATTTGATCATTCCTTTATTCATTATGTGAGGTTACTACTATTTTTTAGTACAAGAGGGTATGTTTTTTAAGTGTAATAGACTTAAAGTTGCTCTTTTTCTTTGTATTTAATCCCTTATAATAAGATAAATAGCATTATAAAATGTAAACATAATTAAAATTAAAATAGCTGGCAGCCCTAAAATTTTAAGTTTTTTTCTCAGATTGTGAGGATTTGCAAGTATATGCTACATATATGGAGAGACATTTTAATATGGTGTATTTTAAAGCAGTTATGAATGATTTCAGAAGTACTTTGAAATAACACTTTTTATAGTACTTAGTTTTGTATTTTAATTTGAGCAGTTTCTGTTGAAAGTGGCCACAAGGTGATACATTAATACGTTATGTAGAGTAGAGCCTCCAAACAGCAGAGTCGTTTCCAGCAGTGGTGGAGTACACAGAAGTTAAGGATGTGATGGAATACAGCCTTTTGTTTTCCAGAGATGTTCAGCAACTATAGAAGACATGTTACACAGTGTCCACAAGGATAAGGGATTTTCTAGAGATTGTGAGGTCCCACAGATACCCTTGTTTAGGGATCACTTGGTTGATTGTATCTAACTTCAAATACTACAGGGCCTCCTCAGTGAGATCCATAACCACTTACAAGAAGTTATTCAACAGTTCATACAGGGAAACCCAAATGGATTAAAATTACCAGTGTCCAAATGGATATAAAGTATGCTGTGGAGTCCATTGAGTTAGTTGTTAAATGGATGAATCTTTGACCAGCACTGTAGATGGAACAGGACTAAATAACAAAAAAAGAGTTGTACTCAAATTGCACTTAGGAAATTATAAGATGCTTTCAACAGTTCCCAGTTTCTTCTTGACAAATAAAAAAAACAAAACCATTTTTATTACCAGTATTCTTTTAGTTGTTCACTCTTCATACTCACCATGAGCTTCTCCTGGGCAACCTAAAAAACATTGGAGAAACTCATGGTAGATATGAATAGATTATGGCATATTACCATTGATAGATAACTTGCATATAAAAAGTGGTACTAAAGAGGTCATTGAGGAAATGCATGATCATAAAAGGAAATCAGTGGGTCATGATCAAGAACAACAGGTGCACATTATGAGTGCTACCCTGGTCCTCTCAAAGCTAAGGGGTCCAGAGGAAGAACTACAGCGCATTGGATAGGGTTTCTGTGGAGGATTGGTTAACATGGACAAGAATCACTAAAGATGAGGTGTAGATATGTTGTCATCTTTACCATTGAAGGACAGTTGTGTCAATGAAACCAGGCTCCATTAATGCAAAAATCATAGCATTCAGTAAACCATCTAGGAGGCAAATAGTTTAATGATTCATAATGATGAATTTTACTTATTTTTCATAGAAAAAAGATTTTGTTTATATTCTCAACTTTTATAGCTGTAATCTGAAGTTTCATTTATTTTTCATTTAATGAAAAGAATCCATATTGTTATCTTTTCTAGGTTAGAGGTCCTTCACCCACTAATCCTAATGTCATAGTAGAAGATCTACTTACTCCCTGTTCTCCCGGTGATCCTGGTGCCATTGAAATGACATGGATGGATGTCTCTGGGGATAAACTTTTGGAGCCATGTGTTTCCATGGTTTGAATTTTTATTTTGTCTTTTAAAAAAGCTTAATTATTATATGTTCATAAATTTGGGAACTATTTTGCAAGTAATATTTCAGAATTAGAGGCAACATGGTGTAATGGAGTGCTAGATTGGGAGTCAGAAAGACAGTTGAGTTCACATCCCACTTTTGACCCTACTAGTTATAGTGATTGAGAGTCCTCACTTTGGAATCATGGGACCTGAATTTGAAATCAAACTCTACTACTTTTGTTGAACAAGGCACTTTATCTTTCTGAGCTTCTGTTTGCTCATCTGTTAAATAAAGGAGGGTTAGCATTAGAGTGGATGACATTTCAAGTATCTTCTAGCTCTAAATCAATTATTCTTTGATGATCCTGTGATTGCTAAAATAGGATTATTAAATTAACAAAAGTCCTTTATATTGTGGTTGGAAATTATATTTCTTAATTTGTTTAAGTAAAACACTAATATTTATTTAGAATTAATATTTTGAATATAATCTAAACATCATAGTTCATTCATATGTTTGTGGAGGTGTACATCTATTTCCATCTGCATATGTTTAGATAAAGCATTAAAAGACACTTGTATTGGGGTAAAAATTATTTTTTAACATTTGTTTTTTAAATTTTTGAGCTCCAGATTCTCTTACTCCCTTTCTTTTCTCTCCCACTCCTTGAGCAATTTGATATAGGTTATATATATGCAGTCATTGAAAACATTTCCACCCTAGCTGTGTTGCAAAATAAAACACAGACCCAGAAAACAAGAATAATAAAGTTTTTTAAGGTATGCTTTGATCTGTATTCATCATGAGTGCTTTGGAAATGTCTTGGATCATTGCATTGCTCAGAATAGCTAAATCATTCACAGGTGATCATTGTACAGTCTTGCTGTTACTGTGTATATTGTTCTCCTGGTTTTGTTCACTTCATTTGTCTTCCCAAGTTTTCCTGAAAGCATCCTGCTCATCATTTCTTATAGCACAGTAGTATTCCATCACAGTCCTACACCACAACTTGTTCAGTCATTCCCTAATTGATAGGCATCCCCTCAATTCTGAGTTCTTTGCCACCACAAAAAGAGCTGATTATATATATATATAATTTGGGGGTTTGTTTGGTTTTTTTACAAATAGGTATTCTCTACCCTCCCTGCCCTTTTTAATCTCTTTGGGATATAGACCTACTAGTGGTATTGCAGAATCAAAGAAAATCAAAAAGCACAGTTTTATAGCCCTTTGGGCATAGTTCCAAGTTGCTCTAAGAATGTTTGGGTCAGTTCATAACTCCACCAGTAGTATATTTATAACCCCTCCAACATTTATTTTCCTTTTCTGTCATCTTAGCCAGTCTGATATGTGTAAAATGGTATCTCAGAGTTGTTTTAATTTGCATTTCTCCAATCAATAGTGATTTAGATCATTTTTTCATATGACTATAGGTAGTCTTGTTCTTCTGAAAACTACCAGTTCATATCCTTTAACCATTTATCAATTGGGGTAGGACTCATATTCTTTGAAATTTGACTCAGTACTCTCTATATTTGAGAAATGAAACTCAGAGAAAATATCAGAGAAACTTGCTTTAAAAAAAAAATTTCCCCTGTTTTCCTGCTTTCCTTCTAATCTTGGCTGTGCTGCTTTGGTTTGTGCAAAAAACTTTTTAATTTAATGAAATCAGAATTATCCATGTTACATCCTGTAATGCTCTCCATCTCTTGGTCATAAATTCTTCCCTTATCCATTAATCTGACAGGTAAAATATTGATGCTTCTCTAACTTGCTGATATCACTTTTCATGTCTAAATCATGTACTCATTTTGACTTTATCACAGTATGTGGTCTGAGATGTTGGTCTATACCTAGTTTCTGTCGATCTATTTTCCAGTTTTCTCAGCAAATTTTGTAAGATAGTGAGGTTTTGTCCCAAAATCTTGGATCTTTGGGTTTGTCAGATTCTAGAGTACTGTGGTCATTTACTACTGGGTATTGTTATCTAATTTATCCCACTGATCCACCACTCTTATTTCTAGGCCAGCACCACATTGCTTTGATGATGACCATTTTGTAATAAAGACTGAGATCTGGTACTGCTAAGCTACCTTCCTTCACATTTTTTTTTCATGGATTCCCTTGACATTCTTGACCTTTTGTTCTTCCAGATGAATTTTGTTGTTATTAGAAGTAGCTGTTAATTAGAATAAAGTAAGCTATATGCTTTTACCCTTTCACAATCTTCATGACATGAATTGGTAACTTTCTTGAAATTAAGACACAATTTTTGATATAACTAAGAATGTTCTGATCAACAGGACTGTGAAGTCCATAACAAGTGTCAGAGTTATTATGATGGTGGTTTCTGTACAGTATGTGAGAAAATGCACTAAAAAATGAAAGACATGCCTTGAAGTGTAATTGAACCTGTGGCATAATGAGATTTTGTTATGTTGGCAATGGCTGAATGTATAATTAGATTTAGTTTTTAAAATATATTACTCTTATTTGCAGTCACTTCTTGAACATTACAGTATAAGGTAATGGTGTTAAATAGAAACAGGAGCTGCTAAACTATATATAAGGATCCCTTTGGACACATGTTAATATTATCTATATTATTTTTGTTTTATTGTGTTTTTATTTATTTTGGTTGGCATTCCCCAGGTACATTTTAAACTGGTTCATTTGGGAGTGTTCTGAGCTGCATACTGCCTGTGGACCATATGTTCAATATCAGTAACCCCAACATCTTTTAGTCCACAGTTCTCTACTAGCTTGTAAGCTCCACAGGGTATTGGCTAGTTCTTATCTAAACAGTGTTTCTTTCTTATCACCTATCACAATGCTTTGTATACATTAGATGCTTAATATTTGTCAAATTTAGATAGTTTTTAAAGACAATAAAAGTGGGGACAGGAAGGGGCTGCCATGGCAGCCCCGTATAGTGGATATAGGATGGACCTTGTAGTAAAGACTTGGGTTTCAAGTTCTGTCTCTGATACATAAGTAATTGAGCATAAGCACGTCACTGAGTTGTAGATGAGTTGTGTTTCAGATCAGCAGAAATTTAGGTTAACTGTAGACCAGATGTTCTCTACATGGATGAAATCATAGATCTGGACCTCCCCTCCCCCAAAATCTCTCTCAGTTCCATTTGCTTCATATTTCTCAGTAAACCTTTTTTTTTGTGGGTAGGAGCATTTTTCTTAAATAGAGCTATGATTTTATTAGTGTGGGCAGCTCATGGTGAGAAATTTCCTCTGTTGATACAAATGGGCAGTGTCTCTGAAAGTTTTGATTTGTGGGGTATTGTTTGGGACACTGAGAGGTTCAGTGACTTGTTCAGGACCATGGCCATAATGCCCAAGAATTTTCCTGACTCCCACAATAGCTTCTGTTATCCACTATGTCATGCTGCCTCTCAAGATTTTACTTTAATAAATATAAAAAATAATCCTTTATAGTTGCAATATGATCAGGACTTTCGTTAATGTACTTGATCACAATTGTTTAACAGTCAACAAATTATCCGTTGAGTAGCTACTGTATATTTGGAAATGTGGATTTTCTTTTCTGTTTTTTGAAGGATATACCACAGTCTCTTCTCTCAAGGGCCTCAGTCTAATTATGGCTATTAGCTGATTTGACATTTGTTACTTGCTACTACATTCATGGAAGAGAGGCATTGTGCCCCTTAAGTTGCAGAGCAAATATTGATCTGTTTTGGCAAAGGATCTTTTATCACTGAGAGTACCATATTCTGATAAAATTACAGGTCCTATCCAAAGAAAACAATATTTATAGAGCTATCCACACATGTATAACTACATTCATGATCCTTTGTTCAGAGAAGAGTTCCTTTGTTTAATTTGCTTAGGAATATGTAAAAAGTCTAAGCCAAACTCTCAATTAAATAGACTCCTTTTTGTTACCACTCTTGTTAATTGAAAATGTTTACAAAATGTACCAATGCCCTTTGTGGCCTTAAAGTAGAATGTTCTAAATATAATTTCCTTCATTCAACAAATATTTTTAAAGTGCCTGCTATGCTACACAAGGTACCACCGGGGATAAAAAGGTTAATAAGACATAGTTCTTGATCCCAAAGAAATGAGAACATTTGTTTCTTTGAGTGATAGTTACTTAGGGTTGCCATTATGAAGTTCAGTTTTTAGTATTGTAGATTTAGGAAATGCAGGCAATTCATTTATAATGTGGTGTTAATAATGACTGCAGGTAGTATACTAGATTTTTTAAAATAAAATCTTCTTAACAAAGTAAGATTTAAGTAAATTCTCTTATTATTTGATATTTTTTTTCTCGAGAAGTGCATCAAAAAAAATCTTTAACATTTGAGTATATTGGTTTTTTCATTCAAGTATATAATAACATTGGTGGGTAAATTATAATTTTGACTGCTACATTTTTGGTGAAAAATACTGTGATTCATCTTATACAGCTCAATGATGCTTTTTTTTCCTTTTTTCTCTCAACAGCCTGATATGTTACGGTCATTAGCTAGCACAAAACCAACTGTTAATGAACATGACTTGCTGAAGTTAAAGAAGTTTACAGAAGATTTTGGTCAAGAAGGCTAAACCAAAGATAACTGGATGACAGTTGGCCATACTTTTTCTTTCTTAGGCACTCTTGCCTCTTTGGGGATGGCATTCAAATATTTGTGAAGTTTTCAAAAAAATTTTTTCCTTCTCCACAGGAAAATGAAGCTCTCTTTTGAAAGTTTTTTTTAGCTTTATGATATTTTTCTTCCAATTTGTATTAAGTATCTCCTGTTTAATAAAAAAAAAATACTGAGTGGTAAATATTAGTTCTTATGTGAAAAGCAGTAATGAATATTACATTTTTTTCTATGCTATGTATGTAGCATAAAATACTGTCATATAGACTTGACATAAAATGAACTTTATGTGCTTTGGAGAAGAGATCTTCTTAAACATCATTTTTGTTGTCTAAGTCAATTGATTATCCTACAGAAATTACTTTTTTTTTTAATTAAAATTTGGTGGAGACATCACTGTAAAAAGCAAGGAACGCTGTGATTGGATTTAGAAGATTTTTAATTATGTGATGACCAGTACTCATATTGAACACTGAAGGGTTTTGTACTGGGTTTCTTCTCTGTGTATATTTAAATATTGCCTTAAAAAAGCAGTAAGCTTTTCTTTTTAACTTTACTAGTTGATAGGAACCTTTCACTGTGCAATCTTGGAAAACTTACAGACTTGACATCTTTACCCTGGAGAACTTCTCTATCCCAATATCCTTTTTATAGCAAGAATTGACCAAAACAGATTTTAAATATATTTGTAATTTTGGAATACTGTGTCACAAAATACTGTTGTGGGAAGTTTTAAAGTAATAGAGTGGTCAGCCTTTCATTTGTAAGTGATGACATCAGTAAATATATATATGCACACTACATACACACACGTGTTGTGTACGTGTGCATGCACATACAAAAATTAAATATACGTTTGTGTGTATAATTTTCTTTCCAGTGAAATTAGAGTGGTGGAGCTCTGGTCACTTAGGCTTGTGAGTAATTTACCCTGACCATACTCCCATTTATACATATCAGTGTGATATTTTATCAAAATTTTACAGGTGGGCTGATGTTATCAAATTATTCAATGTAAAAGCAACATTTGGTTCATTCTAATAGCCATCTAAGTATGAATTTTAAAGACCGTATGATACAGTACTAGCATCAGCATTGAGTGTGCCTTGTAAGTTTCTTTGGCTGTAATTTTTAAAAGGGTCATTGGATTTATATAAAGTGCAGTACATTCCATAATTATTACAAAGTTCTCTCCCTTAGAAATGCTTTAGAACAACTTTAAAATATTTGCACATTTCAGATACTAAGCATTATGGTTTTCCTTGGGTTTTTTTCTTTTATGTACAGGTTTTTGTATACTTTTTAGAAATCCTAGGTTTCATGAAACATGCTGTTCTTACATGAAGTCAAATGGTGACACACCATCAGCTGTATTCTTAGTCTCTTTTGGAGCTTCCAAGAAAATGAACCCAAATCCTTTACATAAGGAAATCTGTAAAACTGATCATTAAAATGATGTACATGTAAACATTCTTTTTATTTTTCAAATTATTGCTTTTTTACTACTATGGGTAGTTGCTTTAGTAGACAGCCTAAAATTGGGAGGGGGAAAAGAATTGTTGTACATAAGATATTATATACTTTTAATGTGCATGGTCTCAAAATGTGGCAATATTACTGCAATTATATAGTGAACAGAAAATTTACAATTTTATACTGTAATGTTCAAAATTTTGGTATTTGTGATAAAAAAACACATTTGCCTTGGACACGAGTGAATACCATTGCCCCCAAATGATACCGTGCATGTACTGGCTAAAATAACTATTGGACTTTAGTATCCTTCCAAGATCCTTATCTCCAAGCCTGGTCCTAATTTATTACAAAGACTTATGAGTATTATTATTTTCCGAGAATCATGACAGCATCATGCCTATATTGGAATAATAGACCAGCAGATATGAGAGACCAAACCCATAAACACATTTCCATGACATAATTTAAAAAGGGAATGTGATTTCATGGACAGCTTTAATAAATTTATCCCTGCATTTCTGTAATAAGCCAGGCTTGCCTTGGAGTCAGGTGGATCTGGGTTATATAATCCCTGCTCCGATACAAATCTGAGCCTTTTTCTACCTCTACAATGGAGGGGGGGGATAAAGAGGTTGCTAAGGTCCCTTTCAGTTCTAACAATCTTTGCATCGGAGATAGGGTATCCATTTAACTTTTCAGTAATCCACTGTATAATTTAATATAAATAAAGGAGGGATGAGGTTTTCATTCTGGCTTAAACAGTGTTCTCAAAATCCTTTATTTTCTTTAAGGGTCATCACTTCACCCTGGCCCTCAGTAATCAGGCTTCTTAAATGGCAATTGTAAAGACTTTAGCACTTAGCAAGAATGGTGTTACTGTGGATAGAGTGCTAGGGTAGGTCAGGAAGCCTCATCTTCCTGAATTCCACTCTGATCTCAAACATGAGCTGGGTGACCCTGGGCAAGTCACTTAATCCTGTTTGCCTCCATTTCCTGCCTAAAATGAACCGGATAAGGAAATGGCAAACACTCAAGTATCTTTGTCAAGAAAACTCTAAATGGGGTCGCAGAGTCAGACACAACTGAAGAAGTAAGAATAACTAGAAAACTACCAAAAGACTCAAGTTGGGGGAGGAAGGGGAAGTTTTCATATCAGTGGCCTGGAGTCTTGTCTCCCCCTACCCCACCCCCCATCATTTGGTTGTGTCTGCCTTATCCCATGTCAAGCTTTGAGTGCCTTAATTTTTGCTTGCCTCTGGCATGGTTTGTATTGTTTTTCCTAGGTATAAAGGGCTAGAGGAGAGGGAGTAGAGAAGCAGGAAGAAAGCCAGAATATGGTGGTTTCACATAGGCCAATCAGCATTTATTAAGAACTTACATGTGCTCACAGGAGCAACAAGATGGAGGTCTAGACATTTTCTTTATTCCCCAATACCTCTCAAACCTCTCCAAAACAGAAATTATGCACCAAAGATAAAGCAACTTAAGCTGTCTGCATGTTCTAGGACACCCGGAATAAAAAAGATTAAAAAAAAGACAAAACACGAATTGATGCTCACAGACCCTGGGCTCAACATAGTACCTCTTTTCTACCTCCCATACTACTTACTGGCTGCAAGGCCACACTAGCAGAACCAAGACCTGATGCCTTGCTCCCTTCTTCCCAGGCTGCAGAAGTTTGCTCTGTGGCAGCTAGTGTCTAACAGTGACAAAACCAACAAGAGCCTTTCAGGAACAAAAGCTTGCAAGGGCCACAAGAGCCAGTGCTTCAGCAGGCCACCTGGAGGCACCAGTGGCAGCTCTGAAGCGCTGGTGCCCCCTTGCTGGGATACTGGGGATGGGGGAAAGAAGAAAGGAGCAAGCACTCCACTGACCCTGTGGGAAAGTACTCAGCAACCAGCTGGGGCCAATTCGATCCTGCAATGTCACTTGGGGGCAGAAACCTAGGCTGTGGGAAGAGACAGACATTTTAAGACCCAGGGCCCAAAGAATTTCCCATCAGAGGGGAGAAAGAAAGCTGAAGATAGTAAAAAATAAAGGGGCTAAAAAGACTGAAATTAACTAAGATTTTTAGGAAGAAAAAATCAGGGAAAAGGCTAACATTTAGATCAGATTCAGGCAAAGGACCCCATGGAGTTTGAGAATATGGAACCACAACCTGTACCTGAATGGTTCAGAAGAGGTAAGAGAATTATGAGAGCAGAATTTATGACCTGCACAGCAAAAATAATGAGCAGAATAGAAAAAATGAATCTGCAATGGCAAGTCTCACCATAGAAACAAAAGAAAGAACAATAAGTTGGGAATGCAAATAATATAGAAGTGAAGGACTATTTAGAAGAAGAGAAGCAAAAAAAAAAAACTAACATTAAAACAAAATATGTTCACTATGCAAATGAAAGATACTAATCTTGAAAATAGGATCATTGGGACAACTTAAGGATAAGTCTCCCAAAGAACAAAGAATGAAGAAAAAAAGTGCAAAGAACTGAACACTATAATGCAAGAAATAATATAATACAAGAGAACCACACAGAAATTCTGAGTGCAAAAAAATTAAAAACTAATCAAAAGAATTTCATGGGTGCTGCAAATTCCAGGACACATAGTGGCTAAATTTAATAATTCATTTAAAAAACAAATTTATTTAAGCCAGCAGAGGAAAGATTTTCAAATAGAAAGGAAAGGAAATTGGAGTAGCATGACTATTCTTCACCCACCATAAAATACAGAAGGGAATGGATGGATGTATTCTAGCAGGCACTGGAGCTCAAGATATGGCCCTGGGTGTGACCCACCCTGGAAATATGATCTTAACCATGAACGAAAAAAGATGGACATTCAATAATAAAAGGCATTTGAAAGATTTTTAGAAATCCAGAATTGAAGAGATAATGTGTTTTCTTGAATACCTCAGACAATAGAAATGCAGGGTGCGTGAATAAACGTGGCAGCCAAGAACAGCAACAGAGGGACAGCAGAGAGACCAGGAAAAGATGTCTGTGTACATTTTAAAGACTCCAAATGTATACAAGGAGGCAAGGTGAAGGAAGAAGAACTGGGGATATCACTGTGAAGAGATGGGCCTGGGGCATTTAAGACAGAACCTGGAGATGCCCTGCTTACAGGTAATCAAGGTTTTTGTTTTTTTTTCTATGGGATTACAACACAAAATGGGAGAGTCTGTGAAAAGGGAGAAAGGGAACAAGAGCATGGAGAAGAATGTATGATGTGCCTAGGTAAAACGAGGGAATCCACTAGTCTCAGTAAAAGTAGAGCCTTCAGGAGACTGAATGATAAAGGAGGGGAAAGGCTGAAAAGGTAAGAAAAAGGAGCCCTTGCTTTGGTGATGGGAGGGAGTTCCACTGATGAAAGCTCCTATGAATGAAGAGATGTTCTATGAAAGGAGATGAGAACCTTACACTGGGTGTCTATTGGTGTGCTTGAAAAGTCCACTAGTCCTCCCTCGAGACAGGAAAATTGGAGCTCCAGGGAAACTGGCACTTGGAGTGAAAGGGCATCACCCAGGAAGGAGACTTTGAGGCAAATGGGTAAAGAGAGAAAAAAGTAACCAGAAGACATTATTATTAGTGGTGGGCTGCATAATCAGGGATGAGATGAAGTGGGGAGCTATCATGAGGCAGTTCTCTCTGACACCTGCAATAATTGGCATTGTTCTGGGAATGAGCAACAATGGAAAATAGGATTCATGGGGCTGTAGCGGCAAGCACCCCAGTGTCCCCAGGGTGGCTGCTCACACAGGTTCTTAGATCTGCTTTGATAAAGGAAAGCAACTCAAAATGGGTTAACAAGCTTACTTTAATCAGTCAAATATGTATCGTTTACCTAGTTCAGGGGAAAAAGGTCAGCACCCCAAACTTCAGAATATACAGACAGAATTATCAAGACAGAGACAGATCAAGTAGACAGATTTCCAAATTGTCCAGTCATTACATCCATACCAAACAACAGCTGGGTTTCAAAGCCGGGGGACTCTGGACAATGGCTTTCCAAAGTTTCATCTGATCAAATCACAGAACATTTCTCAAAGTGAGCCCCAAAACAAGGCCTCACATCAGGGCTTATATAGCCTTCTCCTGGCTCAGAGAATGTAACAACCTTTTGGACCCACTGGCCAAGCAAAAAGTATCTACTGAAAAACAAGCCTCCCACCCCAGGCTCCAGGTGCACTTTAGCCTAGGGGCAGGAAAGATCTTTAAATTTACATTCCCATTACAGGGGCAAGCTCTACAAGGCAGTGGCAGAAACTGCCTAGAAGGGAGAGTCTAGAATGAATGCTTCTGAAGTTTTGATTGCATGAGGAACACAGAGGAGAGATAGATAATTATAGGGGTCATGAATGTGGAGAACGAGGGTGTAGTGTAGACAGAAAAGATGGTTAATGAAGAGAATGAGGGAAATCCTTTCTGGAAAGGGGTGTCCAAAAAAATTGAAATTTAAAAAACCAATGAATAGGACTAGTTAAATGGTGGTCAGTGTAAGCAGGTAAATTTGGAGAAGAATATAAAATCAGATAAATGCAGGAGGTAAAAAGGAACTAATACCCCAAAAGGGGTAACAAACAACAGGAAGGGAGCAGGGGTCAGAGAAAGAGAGTCAGTTCAAATAAAGTCACCTGGAAAAGATTAAGGTAAAGTAACAGAAGGAGCAGAATACTGTGTTTACAATGGAAGAGAGGAAAAATCATTTAAAAACTATTAAAGACAGAAGAGGGAAAATATAAACCTAATTTATAGTTTTTAAAGGCAAATAGATTAAATCATCCAACAAAATGAAAAAGTGACAGATTGGATAAAAAAACAAAATCCTACAATGCTTTCAAGAAACACAAGGCATACAGCAAAAACAAACAAACAAAAACTAGGGAGATGAAAAATTTACTTTGCATCAAGAGAATAAAAAAAAGCAGAAGTTGCAAGCATGCTATATAATAAAGTGAAAAATAAGCATTCAAAAAATAAAGGGGGACAAACAAGGGAACTATATTATAATGGAAGGAATTACAGACAATAAATCTATATCAGTAAAATGTATATACTTCAAATGACTTAGAATTTAAATTCATAAAGGAAATAACTGAGCAACAAGAAGACATAGACAGTAACACAATAGTGACAGGAAGCTTCAATATCCTTCTCTCAGTATTGGATAAGTCTAACAGAAAGATAAACAAAAGGGAAACTATGGGACTGAACAAATTGCTGCAAACAAGTGAAAAGACTTATGGCATCCTGTAAATGGGATGGCAAAAGAATGTGTGTGTGTGTGTACATATATATGTGTATGTATATCTATAACTATATATAGATAAATAAATAGATAGCTACAGATACATAAACATATGTATGTATGTATGTATGTATGTATGTATGTATTTCTCAGCACCCTATGGAGCTTTCACAAAAATTGACCAGGCTAGGACACAGAGATAGAGTAAACAAAAGTAAAAAGGCAGAAAGATGTCATACACCCTTTATACAACATAATGCAACAAAACCAGTAACTGGTTCTGGTGTCACATGCACAAAAAAAGACCCAAATGGAGACTTTAAAATTAAATCTCAAATAATGAGTGAGTCAAAGGACAAATTGCAGAAACAATAACTATGTAAAAGAAATTAGAATGATGAAACAATATACCAAAATTTCTGGTATTCAGCTAAAGCAGTCCTCAGTCCTACAAATGTACATTAATATGTACATTAATAAAACAGAAAAAGAGAGGGTTAATGAACTGAATATTCATTTTTAAAAATGGGAAAACCAACACACAAACCTAAAACAAGAGAAAAGAGAAGATAACAAAAACTAGAGGGGAAATAGATAAATTGTGGAGGGGGTAACTAGAAACCATAAATAAAACTAAAAGGTGATTTTTGAAAACATCAATAAAATTGCTAAACCCTTATCTAATCTGATTAAAAAGGAGAGAGTAGAAAATCAAATTAATATAAGAGCAAATGAGCAAGATAAAATAATAACAAAAACAGAAGAAATAAAAGAAGAATCAGAACATATGCACAGTTATATATACTCACAGAATTGAAAATACAAAGTAATGGGGGTGGCCAGGTAGCACAGGGAGTAAGAGCACTGGCTCCTGTGTCGGGATGACCTGGGGATCAAATCTGGGCTCAGATACTTAGCACCACACCCAGAAATAACTGGCTGTGTAAACTTGAGCAAGTTACTTAACCCTGATTGCTTTAAAAAAAAAGAAAGAAAATACAAAGTAATAGAGGAATACCTTTAAAATACAAAATACTGAAAGTATCAGAAGACCAAATGGAGATTTCTTAAAACCCCATTTCAGAAATAGAAAGAGATCTAGCTATAAATGAAGTACAAAAGAAAAAACTCCTGATCCTGATGGATTCACAGAAGAATTCTATCAAACTTTAAAAGAATAATTAATATCCATATTTCACAAATTATTCTAAAAAACTGAGAAAGAAAACACCCTATCAGAATCCTTTTATGAGACAAATATAGTCCAAATACCTAAACCATGGAAAGATAAAACACAGAAGGAAAATTATAGACCAGTATCATTAATGAATATTGACTCATAAATTTTAAACTAAATCTTGTCAAATTATAATAATTTCCCTAAGAAATTATTCATTATGACCAAATAAGATTTGTACCAGGGATGCAAATCTCTCTCAACATTAGGAAGACAATAAACATAATCCTACTTTTAAAAAATCTAAAACCACACAGTCACCTCAATAGATGTAGAAAAAGCCTTTGACAAAGTACAATACTCTTATTCTAAAAAGTTTACAAAATGTAGGCATAGAGGGACTTTTTTTTTAATCATAAAAAGTATCTGTCTAAAACCAAAAAATCATGCACTGGGAATACACTAGACCCTTTCCCAATAAATATGGGAGTGAAGCAAGGATGACCACTCCCTACTATTATTTTACATTGTGCTGGAAACAATAGCTAGCAATAGCAAAACAAGAGAAAGAAATCAAAGTCATCAAGGTAGGTAAAAAGAAGAGAAATATCTCTATTTGCTGATGATTTGATGGTATACTGGGAAAAAAACTAGAGAATAAGCAAATATACTAATTGAGACAGTTAAATAGCTTTAGCAAAGTTGTAGACTACAAAATAAACCTGCAAAACTTAATAGCATTTCTATATAATAATAACAAAACACAAGAAGTAATCATTGTAAGGGAAACCCCATCCCAAATAACTACAAAATGCATACACTATTTAGGGATCAAACTACCAAAGTACACAAAGACTTTTATAGATTCAATTACAAGTTGCTACTCAAAGAAATCAAGAACTTAACCTAGTTGGAGAAATATTCCATGCTTTTGGGTAGGTATGTCAATATAATGAAAATAACAATACTACCAAAATAATTTACACTTTTAATGCCATATCAATCAAATTACCAAGGAAGTATTTTTATGTAACCTGATAAAATAATAAGAAAATTCATTTGGAAAAACTAAAGACCTAGAAGATTGAGGGGAGATGATAAAAACAAGTAGGAATGAAGGGGAAATAGCATTTTCAAACCTCAAACTATATTATAAAGCAGCAGTCATCAAAACTTCCTAGTACTGGTTTAAAAACAGAAAAATAAATCAATGGAACAGACTAGACAGGGGAGAATCAGAAACAGAAACAGAACTCAATAACCCAGCAGTTGACAAAGTAGAAAATGAAAATTACTTAGGGAAAAAAACCCTCCTTATTTGATTAAAAAAAACTGATTGGATAACTGGAAATTTGACAGAAATTAAGTATAGATGAATATACTATGCCATATTCTGCAATGGATATGTGACCTTAATATTAAAATCATACTATTAAAAAATTAGAAGAGAAGCAGATCATGTACCTCTCATAACAACAGGTAAAAGATGTTTTATTAACCAAATAAGTGAGAGAGGCAAACTTTAGAAAACTTTGATTACATGAAATTGAATAGCTTCTGCACAGACAAAATTCATGCACCTTGCATAAGAAGGGAAATGGTTAAACAAAAAAAATCTTTGTATCACAATAGATATTTTCCAATAGATAAGGAGTCAAAGAATAGAAACAAACAGTTCTCAAAAAAAATTGCAAAATATTTATAACCACATGAAAGAATGTTAAAAATCGCTAATAATAAGAGAAATGCAGGTTAAAACAACCCTGAGATTTTACCTCATACCCCACAAATTGGTAAAAAATGATCTGAAAAATGGCAACAGTTGATATTGGAAGTGTTATGGAATAAGTGCAGTAACTAACACATTGTTGGTGGAGCTGTGAGATGGTACAACCATTTTAGAAAGCAGTTTGGAATTCTACAAATAAAGTCACTAAACAGTTCCTACTCTTTGAACCAGAGTGTCCATTACCAGGCTTGTACCTCATGGAGCCTATCACTTAGAAGAAAGTTCTCATATACACCAAAATGTTCATAGCAGCACTTTTTGTGACATCAAAGAACTGAAACAAAGTGGGTGCCCATTGCTTGGGAAATGGCTAAACAAATTATGATACATTAATGTAATGAAACATTAATCTTCTCTAATAAATAATGTGTATGATGAACACAAAGAAGTGTGGAAAGATCTACATGTATGGATGCAGAGTGAATTAAGCAGAGCCAGGAAAACAATATATGCAGTAACTACAACAACAGAAATGGAAATAACAACTACCTACCAAAAAAATCAAGAGTGAGTATAATACCAAAGAGCAGTGAGCTGGGATTGCAATCAAGAATAACCTACCCAGCAAAGCTAGGTGTAATCCTGCAAGGAGAGAAATGGATATTAATGAACTAAAGAACTTTCAGGTATTCTTGAAGAAAAAAAAAAACAGAAAATTTGACTTATAAGAATCAGGAGAAGCATAAGAAAGTAAACATGAAAGGGACTCAATAAGATTAAATTTCTTACTTTTTATATGAGAAAATTTTATTTGTAATTCTTAAAAATATTATCTTTACTAGGGTAGTTACACAGAGTGTACATAGTTAGAAGACTTGTGGTTGAGTTGATCATGATAGGATGATCCTAAAAAATAAAATTGAAGGAGAGACAGAGCCAAGAGTTTTCCCTCAAACTCCTCCAAAAATCATTAAATAATGACTCTAAACAAATTCTAGAATGGAAGAACCCACAAAAAGATAGAGTGAAACAATTATTCTGTCTAAGACAACTTAGAAGGTCAGCAGGAAATATTTATTGTGCCAGGGTGAGAGAGGAGCACAGTCTATTGCAGGCTGCACCATCACAGACTGAACCCCAGCAAACCAAGAGCAGACCTCAGAATGACTGAATCAGTGGTAGCAGTGGTGTTTTCCAGACTTCTAAGCCCACAAACAGTAAGGGGATTGGACAATGGATCAGAAGGAGATTTACAGGGGTCCCTTTGCTTGCAGGAGGGGCAGGACTTTGTTGCATTGTCTATACTTAGATCTAGGTCACAGTCCTGGGTGTAAGTCCCAGTGTAAGAAGGAATGGTAGCATAGCAGAGCTTGTGACTGCAGGAGAGTAGGAACCCTGATCACAGTTTCAGGGTTGAAAAGATTGCTTGTGGTCACTCACAAACCGCTGCACAATACAGGAGAGTAGTAAACATGCCTCTCACAAGATCGTATCATTTTTGGGGAGCCAAAATCTTACAGGTTCCCAGAATTACCTCTGAAAATAGCTGTACAAAAAACCCCTGAAACTTGGGACAGTGCTCCCTCCACTTGGAAAGCAGAGCCCCACTTTAGCATAGAGTTCAAGTCAAGAAATAGGCTGGAAAATGATCAAACAACAGAAAAAAATTCTGACCATAGAAAGTTACTATGGTGACAAGGAAAATCAAAACACATTCTCAGAAGAAGACAGCAAAGTCAAAATTCCTGCATCCAAAGTTTCGAAGAAAAATATGAATTGGCTTCAGGCTCAAAAAGATTTTAAAAATCAAGTAAGAGAGAGGAAAAATCAGGAAGAGAAATGAGAATGATGCAAAAAAAAAATCACGAAAAAGAATCAGCTGCTTGGTAAAGGAACCCCAAAGTAATATTGAAGAAAATAATGCCTTAAAAAACAGAATGGGTCAAATGGTAAAAAGAAGCACAAAAATCCAATGAAGAGAAGAATGTCTTGAAAAGTAGAAGTGGCCAAATGAAAAAAAAATACATACAAAAACTTCCTGAAGAGAACCCCTTAAAGAAAAGAATTAGCCAAATGGAAAAAGAGGTGCAAAAACTCACTGAAGAAAATAATTCCTTAAAAGTTAGAATTGGGCAAGTGGAATCTGATGACTTTATGAAACATCAAGAAACAAACAAAATCAAAAGATGAAAAAAATAGAAGAAAATGTGAAATATGTCACTGGAAAAACAAGTGACCTGGAAAATAGATCCAGGAGAGATAATTTAAGAATTATTGGACTACCTGAAAGCCATGATAAAAAAAAAAGAGCCTAGGCATGATCTTTCAAGGAATTATCAAGGGAAAACTGCCCTGGTATTCTAGAACCAAAGGGTAAAATAGAAATTAGAAGAATCCACTGATCACCTTCTGAAAGATTCCAATATGAAAACTTACAGGAATATTACAGCCAAATTCTAATCATCCCAGGTCAAGAAAATATTGCAAGCAGCCAAAAAGAAATAATTCAAATATTATGGAACCACAGTCAGGATAACACAAGATTTAGCAGCTTCTACAATAAAGGACTGATGGCTTGGAACATGATAATCTGGAGGGAAAAAGATCTAGGATTCCAACCAAGAATCCCCTAAATAGAAGACCAATAAATAGAATGCTTGAAAAAGCATTCCTGATGAAAAGACCAGAGCTGAATAGAAAATTTGACTTCCAAATATAAGATGCAAAAGAAGCATAAAAAGGTAAACAAGAAAGAGAAATCATAAGGGATTCAATAAGGTTAAACTGTTTATATTCATATATGGGAAAATGTTATTTATAACTCCTAAAACCTTTCTCATTATTAGGGTAACTCGAAGAAGTTTACATAGACAGAAAGCAGAGGTATGAGTAGAATGTGATGGTACAAATATCTAAAAAAAATTAGATTAAGGGATGAGAAAGAAAAATGAACTGGGAGAAGAAGAAAGGGAGAGGTAGAATGAAATAAATTATCTGACATAAAAGAGGCCTGAAAGAAAGTTTACAGTGGAGGGGGAAATGGGGGATGTGGGGAGGGGAGCACATGAACCTTACTCTCATTGGAATTGGTTAAAGAGGGACTAATACACACACTCATTTGGGTGTAGAAATCTATTTTACCACATAGCGAAGTAGGAAGGGAAAGGGAAAAGAGAAAGTGGGGGGAGGGAACTTATATAAGGGAAGGCAGTTTGGGGGAGGTAAAAGTCAGAAGCAAAACACTTTGAGAATGAACAGGGTAAAAAGAGAAAGAGAGCAGGATTAACAGAGGGAGATAGGATGGAAAGAAAAAAATTTACATTGAGTTTCTCTGATGAAGACTTCAATTCTCAAACATAAAGAAAATTGAGTCAAATTTATATAAATAAGAACCATTCCTCAATTGATAAATGGTCAAAGGATATGAACAGGCAGTTTTCACACAGTAATCAAAGCTATCTATAGTCACATAAAAAAAATTCTTCTAAATCACTATTGATGAGAGAAATGCAAATTAAAACAATTCTGAACTACTACCTCACACCTGTCAGATTGGCTAATATGACAGAAAAGGAAAATGACAAATATTGGAGGGAATGCAGGAAAATTAAAACACTGAGGTACTATTAGTGAAGTTGTATGCTACTTCAACCATTCTGGAGAGCAATTTGGAACTATGCCCAAAGGGCCATAAAACCATTCATATCCTTTGGCCAAGCAATACTACAATTAGTTCTGTATCTTTTAAGAGATAAAAATCCAAAAAAGGAAAAGGACCTATGTGTACAAAAATATTTCTAGCAGCTCTTTTAGTGGTAGCAAAGAATTGGAAATTGAGAGGATGTCCATCAATTGGGGAATTGCTGAGCAAGTTATTGTATATGATTGCGATGGAATATTATTGTGCTTTAAGAAATGATGAGCAGGGGGTGGCTAGGTGGTGCAGGGAGTAAAGTGCTGGCCCTGGAGTCAGGTGGACCAGAGTTCGGTTCTGGCCTCAGACACTTAACACCCACACACAAAAACACTAGCCATGTAACCTTGGGCAAGTTACTTAACCCCAATTGCCCTCCAAAAGGCAAGAAAAAAAAATAATGAGCAGGATGCTCTCAGAAAAACATGGACTTAAACGAATGAATGCAAAGTGAAATGAACAGAGCCAGGAGAACATTGTACACAGTAATGGCAATATTTTTTGATGATCTATTATGAAAAACTTAGCTATTCTCAGCAATACAATGATTTGAGACAATTCTATAGGACTTGTGATGAAAGGTGCTTTCTATCACAAGAAAAAGAAATGAGTGGGTAGAAGAACAAGTCATAGAAACAATAAATAATTTTATTAAAGAGAATAATAACAATGAGACAATATATCAAAACTGATGGGATGCAACAAAAGCAGCAAGCAGAGGAAAATTTATGTCTCTTAATGCTTACATCAATAAAATAGGGAAAGAACAGATTTATGAATGGGGTAGGCAATTAAAAATTCTAGGAAAAAATAAATTAAAAATCCATAATTAAACACCAAATTGGAAATCCTGAAAATGAAAGGTGAGATTAATGAAAGTGAAAGAAAAAAAACATTAAATTAATAAATAAAAGTAGGAGTTGGTTATATTAAAAAAAATAAAATAGATAAACCATTGACTAATATGATTATTTATTTATTTATTTTTGCTTTTTGGAGAGGGGAAGGTAGGGCAATTGGGGTCAAGTGACTTGCCCAAGGTCACACAGCTAGTTTTTTTGTGTGTTAAGTGTCTGAGGCCCAATTTGAACTCAGGTCCTCCTGACTCCAGGGCTGGTGCTCTATTCACTGCACCACCTAGCCGCCCCTATGATTTTTTTTTTTAAAGAGGAAAGAAAACCCAACTGTTAAAATCAAAAATAAAAAGAGTAAATATACAACAAATGAAGATGAAATGAAAGCAATTGTTAGGAATTTTATTTTCCCCAATTACATGCCAATAAATTTAACAATTTAAGTGAAACAGAAAACTTACAAAAATATGAACTGCTCATATTAACAGAAAAGGAAACAGAATATGTAAATAAACCTATTTTAGAAAAAGCAACTGAATAGACCATAAATAAATTTCCTAAGAAAGCACCAAGACCAATTAGATTTGCAAGTGAATTCTACCAAACATTTAAAGATAACTAATTTCAATATTAGATTATTTGAAATAGTAGACAAAGAAGGAGTCCTAGCGAATTCCTTTTATAAAACAGATATGGTGTTGATATCTAAACCAGGTAGAGCAAAAAGAGAAAAAAAAATTGTAGACCAATTTTACTAATAAATATTAATGCAAAAATCCTAAATAAAATCCTAGCTAGCACACTACAACAATATATCACAAAGATTATACATCGTCACCAGGTAGGATTTATACCAGGAATTCATAGATGGTTCAATATAAGGAAAACTAGTAAAAACTGATTATATTAATAATAAAAATAACAAAAATAAAAACTTTTGACAAAATACAACACTCATTTCTATTAAAAACACTTGAAAGCATAGATACAAATGAATTGTTCCTTAAAATGATAAAAAGAATTTACTTAATGAGCATTTCTCTAACAAAGCCCTATAAGAAGAGATAGTAAGAAATGTTTTATTTAAAATTACCCAGAGACAATATCAAATACCTGGGAGTGTATCTGCCAAGACAAACCCAGGAACTATGTGAACATAATTATACAAACACTTTTTTGTACAAATAAAGTCAGATTCCAATAATTGGAGAAATATTAATTGTTCGTGGGTAGGCCAAACTAATATAATAAAAATGACAATTCTACCTAAACTAATCTATTTATCCAGTGCCATCCCAATTAAATCACCAAAAACCCCCAAAATATTTTACTGAACTTGAAAAAATAATAACAAAATTCACTTGGAAGAACAAAAAGTCAAGAATGTCAATGGAACTAATGGAAAAATATGTAAAAGAAGGAGGTTTAGCAGTACCAGATCTTAAACTGTATTATAAGGTGGTAATTATCAGAACTATCTGATACTGGCTAAGAAATAGAGTGGATCAGTGGAATAGAATAGATATACATAGTAAATGACTATAGTAACCTTGTGTTTGATAAATGTAAAGATCTTTTAGGATAAGAATTCACTATCTAGTAAAATTGTTGGGAAAACTGGAAGTCTGGAAGAAACTAGGTATAGACCAATATTTTACACCATTTACTAAGATAAAGTCAAAATGGACAAATGACCTAGACATAAAAGGAAATGTAATAAACAAATTAAAAGAACATAGAACACATTACCTATCATATTTATGCATAGGAGAAGAATTATAAACAAGAGAGAGGGAGCATTGCAAGATGTAAAATTGACCTTTTAATTTCATTAAATTAAAAACTTTTTGTGCAAATAATACCAATGTAGCCAAGATTAGAAGAAAAGCAGAAAATTGGGGGGAAGTTTATAGACAGCTTCTTGGATAAAGGTCTCAGATCTCAAATATATAGAGAACTATTTCAAGTTTATAAGAATATAAGTAATTCCCCAAATGATAAATGGTTAAAGGATATGAATAGGAAGTTTTTGAAAGAAGGAATCAAAGCTATAATGAGTCATATAAAAAGATGCTCTAAATTATTGTTGATTAGAGAAATGCAAATTAAAACAACTTTGAGATACTATCTCACACCTCTCAGATTGGCTAAAATATAAATGACAAATGTTGAAGGGAATGTGGAAAAATTGGAACACTAATACACTGTTGCTATAACTACAAATTGATATAAACATTTTGGAGAGTAAAGTGAAATTATGCCCAAAGAGTTATAAAACTATGCATACCTGTTGACCCACCAATACCATTAGGTCTATTTTCCAAGACTATCAGAACAAAAGGAAAGGAACTTATGTGCTCTAAAATATTTATTTATAAATATTTATATTTTATATTTTTATTCTTTGTGGCGGCAAAGAACTGGAAACTGAGGAATACCCATCAATTGGGAAATGACTGAATAAGTTGTGGGATATGATTGTGATAGAATACTACTATGCTATAAGAAATGAGTAGAAAGATTTTAGAAAAACATGGAAAGACTTGTATGAAATGACACAGAATAAAACAAAGAGAACCAAGAGAATGTTGTATTCAGTAATAGCAGTATTGTTCAAAGGCTAACTGTGAATGCCAAGGCTATTTTGAGTAATATAAATATTCAGATCAACTACAAAGAACCTATGAAGCAAGATGCTATTCACCTTTAAAAAAAGAACTGATATATGAAAGAATGTATTGTATGGTTTTTCACGCGTGGATATGTGTGTGTGTATATATTTGAGCACACATATGTTTATATATACATATCTATAATCTGTGTCAAATATTGGTCTTTTTTCACATGGGTTTGGAAGAGAGGTGGGAAATAACTTGGAATTCAAAATGTAACAAATAAATAAATAAAATTTTTAAAGAGTGATGGTAACAAAATTACAGAAACCAAGCAGGGCTCAAATGAGGAGATACGAGAAGATACCCTGAAACCACTCCTTTGTGGAAGTGGGAGGATCACATTGTACATGTTTTCAGACTTTTCCAGTGTATTGATTAGTTTTGCTGATTTTTTTTTCCTCTTCAAAAAATTATTTGTTATATGGGATGACTCTAGGAGTCAGTGGGGGTAAGATACTTAGGATAACTGTGATGATGAAGAAACAGAGGTCATAAATAAAAATTAATTTAAAAAAGGAAGAAAGCTATGTGATAGGCACTGGGGATATAAGAACAAAAAATTAAACAATCTCTACTCTCAAGGAGTTTACAATTCCTTCAAGGAAAATAATGTGCTTATATAAGTATATACACAATAAATACAAGGAAGGAGGGAAGGAAGTTAGGAAGAAAGGAAGGAAGGAAGGAAGAAAGGAAGGAAGGAAGGAAGGAAGGAAGGAAGGAAGGAAGGAAGGAAGGAAGGAAG
>NW_027186304.1:103530684-103571944 GCF_028583685.1 Petaurus breviceps papuanus
AAGGAAGGAAGGAAGGAAGGAAGGAAGGAAGGAAGGAAGGAAGGAAGAACAGAAAGAAGGAAGGAAGAACAGAAAGAAGGAAGGGAGGAAGAGAAGGAGGGAAGGAGTCGTCAAAGAATACTGAGAAGGAACATTCAGACAGGTAGGTGAAGAGTCAGGAGAAAGCAATGTCCTGAATACCTAGAGAAAAAAGATCATTCAGGAAGATAAAGTGATGGTGATCAAAAGTGACGAAATGGCTACAGAGAAATCAAGAAGGATGAGGATTAAGAAAAGGTCTTTAGATTTGTCTGTGAAGAGATTGTTCATGCTAGAGTAGTTTCAACTGAATGATGAGATTGGAAGTCAGAATGCACAGTTTAGAGCATAGGAAATAAAGGCACCTAGAGTAGACAGTTCTTAAAGGTTTTAACTGAGAGGAGAAGGAAAGATACAGAATGATTGCAGGGATGGTTGAATCAAGTGAGGATTTCTCAAGTCTGGGGAAAACATAGACATTTATAAGCAACAGGGAAGGAGTCAAAAGACAGGGAGAAGTTAAAGATTAGACAGAGTGGGAATGATATTATACCGGTAGGCAATCTGCTGAAGAAGATAAAAGGGCATGGAAGTAAGGATGCACGTGGAGAGGTTTGCCATGGCAAGGAGAAGGGCTGTCTCTTTGGGTGGGAGAGTAGGGCCAGAGAGTAGGGCACGATGTCGAGTGAGGTGAGTCAAAGAGCAAGGAAGAAGAGGGAGCTTTCATCAAATGGCTTCCATTTTCTTTTTGAGAGTGCTGCAGGGCTTTTGAGGAGTGATAAAAAGGTTTAGAATAGCCTCTTTGGTGATTTAGATAGTAAATCATTTAAGGAGGATTAAAAACATTGCTTCATTTCATTGAAGCCCCAGATGAGATTAAGTAACATAAATTTGTAGTGGACCCAGTCAGACCCAGTTTTATAAATTTGTCTCCCACTCTGATGAGTAATTCATGAACAGGTGTGGAAAAGGATGGTGGGAGTAATACAAAGTTTGCACTTGGCAAAGTATTAGAGACTGGCAAAGGATTTGAATGTAACGGATAGTGTAAAGTGAAACTGATTCAAAAGGGAAAGTAGGGTAGATATTCCACATCTAGAGCATTTTCGCTGGCCGTTTCCCATGTCTGGAATGCTCTCCTTTTTCATCTCCACTTCATGGCTTCCCAGGCTTCTAATAAGTCCCAATTAAAAGCCCATCATCTAATCCCAGAAGCTGGAGTCTTTGGGTTTATCTACAATAAAGCTGGAAGACTCAGCTTCTGGGATGAGAACTCACTATTTGATAAAAACTGCTGGGAAAACTGGAAAACAGTATGGCAGAAACTAGGCATAGACCAACATCTTACACCATGTACCAAGATAAGGTCAAAATGGGTACATGATTTAGCCATAAAGAGTGGTAACATAAGCAAATCAGGAAAGCAAGGAATAGTTTACCTGTCAGATATATGAGGAAGGAAACAATTTATGACCAAACAAGAGATAGAGGACATTATGAAATACAAAATGGATAATTTTGATTACATTAAATCAAAAAGGTTTTGCACAAAGTCAATACAACTAAGATTAGAACGGAAAGCAGAAAACTGGGCAACAACTTTATAGCCAGTATCTCTAATAAAGGGCTCATTTTTAAAGTATATAGAGAACGGAGTCAAATTTATAAGAATATAAGTCATTCCCAAATTGATAAATGATCAGAGGATATGAACAAGGAGTTTTCAGATGAAGAAATTAAAGCTATCTATAATTATACGAGAAAATGCTCTAAATCAAGACTTTTAGAGCTTTTTCCACTCATAGCTCCTTTTTGCTTAAAGAATTTTTATGTGACCCTAGGTATATAGGTATATAAAATGGATATGCAAATAAAACATTTACTGATAATAAATCATAAAGAAATTTATTTTAAAACAATTCTTTGATATACACACAATTTTACCATTTATTAAAGATGAAAGCAAATTTGCATACTAATGAAATATATATACTTGTTTATTTTTACATAAATAATTAAATCTTGGCAGACTGATACTGCAGTAAGGAGAGCATCTTCAATATTTTTCAGAGTTGATCGATATTTTGATTACATAATCATCAATGCTGAGAACTCTGCTTTGCATAAATATGTAGTACAAAATGGCAAAAGTATATATATTTAGGGTCATTTCAGAAACTGTTGGAAATTCTGTCCTAATCTTAAGCCAAAAGACATTTAATGATTTTTTTTTTAGGAAACTCAAGTTTTAAACCTGTGTCACTTCATAACAGTAAATTGTTGTATGTTCAGAACCAAGACTTCAGTCAAGTTGTACATTGTAAGATGGGCAAGTGCTGCCAGAAACACTTTGGATTCATGACATGTTTGATTTTGAATTAATTTTTGGTTGTTGCACGTTCAGAAACCTTTTACTGTTGCCGAATTTTTCACAACACCCACATTCAGTTATGACCCACAGCTTAAGAAGCACTGCTCTAAATCAGTATTGATTAGAGAAATACAAATTAAAACAACTCTGAGGTACCATATCACACCTATCAGATTGGCTAACATGATAAACAGGAAAATTATTAATGTTGGAGAAGATGTGGGAAAATTGGAATACTAATGCATTGTCGGTGGTGTGAACTGACCCAACCATTCTGGAGAGCAATTTGGAACTATGCCCAAAGGGCATAACACTTCAAGGTTTGTATCTCAAAGAGATCATAAAAAAGGGAAAAGGACCCACATGTATAAAAATATTTATGGCAGCTCTTTTTGTGGTAGCAAAGAATTGGAAATTGAGGGAATTCCCATCAATTGGGGAATGACTGAACAAGTTGTGGTATATGAATGTCATGGAATACTATTGTTCTATAATATGATGAGCAGGTAGATTTTAGAGAAACCTGGAAAGACTTACATGAACTGATGCTGAGTGAAGTGAGCAGAACCAGGAGGACATTGTAAACAGTAACAGCAACATTATACGATGACTGAATTTGTTAGACTTAGATCTTCTCAGCAATACAATGATCTAAGATGATTCCAAAAGACTCATGATGGAAAATGCTATCCACACCTAGAGAAAGAACTTTGTATTCTGAATGGAGGGCAATGCATACTATTTTCTCTCTCTTTTTTCTTTCTTATGGTTTTTCCCTTTTGTTCTAATTCTTCTTGCACAACATGACTAATGTGGAAATATGTTTAATATGATTGTACATATATAGCCTATATCAGATTGCATGCTGTCTTGGCACGAGGACAGGAGGAGGGGGAGGAATTTAGAATTCAAAATCTTATAAAAGTGAGTGTTGAAAACTAAAAATAAATAAATATAATCCCATCCTTTACTGGAAGCCCTTCCGGACCCCTCTTAATTCTTTTTTTTTTTTAAAGCAATTGGAGTTTGGGGTGGCCAGGTAGCATAGCGAGTAAGAGCAGAGGGCTCCAGTGTAGGGATGACCTGGATCAAATCCCGGGCTCAGATACTTAGCACCACAACCAGAAATAACTGGCCGTGTAACCTTGAGCAAGTTACTTAACCCCGATTGCTTTAAAAAAAAAAATAAAGCAATTGGGGTTGAGTAACTTGCTCAAGATTACACAGCCGGTTATTTTATATGGGTGTTAAGTATCTGAGGCTAGAACCAATCCCAGGTCTCCCGACTCTGGGGCCAGCGCTCTTACTCACTGCACCACTTGGCCACTCCGACCCCTCTTAATTCTAATGCCTTTGCTTTGCTATTCCCCATTTATTCTATCTATAACTTGTTTGAGCAGTGTTGCTTGCATGTTGTTACCCCCACTGGACTGTGTGAGTTCAATAAGAACAGAAACTGCCTTTTCTCTTTCTTTGAAGCCTCAGCACTTGGTTCTGAGCCTGGCACATAGTAGGTACTTAATCTATGTTTCTTGACTGATGGGGAGGGGGGTGGAGGCACAACCACAGCTACTCATAACAGATGGTCTATTCAGGTACAGAGGAGTTATTCTCTGAATCAGTAAAGAGAAGGCTTACCCCAATGAAATTATTAATACTCCAAAGTACCACAGTAATCTCTACACCATCACTTGATTACAAACATGGTCCATGGCAAAGTTAGAGATCACTCTCTTGGGTCACATTGATGGTCCCATCCCCCAAAGCTATTTTACAAGTCTATGCCATGATCAAATTTGTTGTTGTTGTTCAGTCACTTCAGTCATGCCTGACTCTTCATTACCCCATTTAGGGGTTTTCTTGGCAAAAGATAGTGGAGTGGTTTGCCATTTCCTTCTCCAGCTCATTTTACAGATAAGAAAACTAAGGCAAACAGGGTGAAGTGACTTGCCCAGGGTCACACAACTAGGAAGTGTCTGAGGCCAGATTTGAACTCAGGAAGATGAGTCTTCCTGACTCTAGCCCTGGTGCTTTATCCACTGTAGCACCTAGCTGTCCATGACCAAGCCTTAAAACTCATAAGCAAGGTAAATATAACACTGATGATTATGGCAGGAGATTATGGAAACAGGAGTGGAGAGTTATCGTCCTCTGATCCCAGGTATTCCTTTATCCCAGCTGAACATAACACGTTTCTTTAATCATTCACTATATGCCATGGTCTAAAGCAGCTAGGTGCTATAGTGGATAGAGTACCAGGCCTGGAGTCAAGATCTGAGTTCAAATCTGTCCTCAGACACTTCCTAACTATTTAATTCTGGGCAAGGCACTTAACCCTGTTTATCTCAGTTTCTTCATCAGTAAAATGAGCTGAAAAAGGAAATTTCAAACCACTCCAGTATCTCTG
The DNA here is from genome assembly GCF_028583685.1 of Petaurus breviceps papuanus. NCBI lineage: Eukaryota > Metazoa > Chordata > Mammalia > Diprotodontia > Petauridae > Petaurus > Petaurus breviceps. The sequence goes on from NW_027186304.1 coordinate 103,535,481, forward strand.
CCAAGAAAACCCCATATGGGCTCACAAAGAGTCAGACATGACTGAAACAAGTGAACAACAATAAAAAAGTAGAGTTCTCAAATAGATGACCCTAGGGTCACATGTGGGCCACAACACTTTGCAGTATGGCCCAAACGAGATTAAAATGTAGTTGGGAAATATATAGAAGAATAAATAAAAATACAATAAATCACAGATAAGACTAATATGTGATTTTTCTAAGTCAATATACAGTTCACAGGGATTGTTATGCACAGGTTAGTGGCCCCCATTTCCACTTGAATTTGATACCATTGGTCTGGAGGTTCCAGACCATTCTTATCTCTCTCTTCTTTGGCACTCTGTAGTTTGTCAATATCCTTTCTAAAATATGACATCCAGGAATGAACCTAATACTCCAGTAGTGAACAACCCACCACCTTTTACCTAGACCCTAAGCCTTTCTGAAGACAATCTAAGATTACAATAGACTATTTTGTTTATCACATCACACTATTGACTAATGCTGAGCTTACACAAAAACTCCCAGATCTTTTCAAAATATTGTCTAACCATCCCTCCCTCATCTTGTTCTTTATCAGAGGAAGTGATTTGCCCAGGGTTATACAGGTAGAAAGTGTTAGAGGTAGGACTTGAACCTAGATTCCCAAGAGCAGGATTTTACATTAAACAGAGACACACAGAGGTTAAGTGATTTGCCCACGGTCACTTAGGTATAAATGGCAGAGCTGGGATTTAAACCAATGTTCTCTGACTCCCAGCCTGACTTATCTCTTTTCTTTTAATCTAAACCCCTACCAGCAGCCTAGTTAGGTACACAAGTTTGGGTTCACTCCATGGTAGTCTCATTAATGAAGAATACATGTTTAAATAGTTAACCTTGTCCTGACTCAGATTTAGAATCTTTTTTGGGGGGAAAGAGGGAAGTCTTTAGTGCTTTATTTTAAGTATTTACAAAAGTCAGCCTAAAGATCAAGCCATCCTACAAAAGAGTGAGCTCAGGGATATGTTATGCCATAATGAGGATATCCAGTTATAGAAGGCAGAAAAGAACAAATAATTTCATGCCAGTATAGTTAGCGAAATGACTAGTACCCAACCTTAAGAAACCCACAATGAGAATCCAAAAGATAATGTTCTGAATCTTCAGTTGTCCTCTTTAAAATCCAAATGTTTCTTCTTCAAAGTCTGGTCCATTAACCATTTAACTGTAGTAGAGGGATGTTGCATAGGGACTATCATCATCTCTGCTATCTTTTAGTTTTCTGTGCCTGTGTTGACAACTTGATCTGCAAATCTTGTCTGTAGAAAATCTTTGGCAGACACTTCTTCAGGCTGAATAGACTGGCTATCAGAGTCTTGAGGAACGGGAGAGATTGCCCCTTCTTGGACTTCCACTGTCTCTTCTTCTTGAGAAAGATGGCTGCTGTCTACTGCTTCATTTTGAGGAGACTCAAGAAAATTAAGTTCATTGAATAGAGAGGCTTTTCTGATATAATAGGGAAATTCAGACTTTTCTTCAGAAAAATACAATCATTGGTAAATAGTTTGTTGGCCCTTTTTATTTGCTCCATTTCTGTAAACACTTTAATTTAGAGCCATAGAGCCCAAGTTTCAGCTTTTCTACAGGTTGCCTTCCTGCTATACTTTCTGACCCTAAACTACAGCACTTTATAGTTTTTTTTTTTTCTAAACTACATATTTGAGTCATTAGCTAAGTAATGGAGGTTGTAAAATTTTTTTTTCATTTACTTACCTTATTATTTTGGGCAAAAACAATTTTTTTTTGCCTAAATCATTTCAATTATAGTTTCACTTCTCTTCATTTGTTTTGTAGACACCACACTTATAAGTCAGGGGATGACCATCAGAAATGAGATTCCTCATTTCAGTCAACCCTAAGTCTTGAACCTCTCTTGAAGAAGTATTGAATAAAATTCAGGAAATCAATTCAGTAAATGTATTAACCCTACCTCCAAGCCACCAGGAGGAACAAGAAAAGAGTCTATGCTGGGGTTTACAGTCTGTCAGTTCAACTTGGAGACCCTTTGGAAACCAGCCTAGCAGCAGTGCTGCATTTGTATGTTGAGGGCCATGATATGTAGAAACAGCCTCCTTAGATCTTCAAAGTAAATGTCCCTTTGTAAAATTTAATGCTGCTGTCTATTTAAATGGAATTGGGGTACAAATCAGTGGAAACTAACAGTAGGGAGAACACCCCAGAATGGAGGCTTCAGTGGATAGCACGAGAAGAGACATCTCAATCCCTAAGAGATACCCCTAGGACCCTGAAGGGAAGTACTCAGTCTGGTAGAGTGAGACCAGAATATATGTCAGGGATCATCAGGAACTCAAAATTGAACTGGTTGGTTGTAAACTCTGGTGCAGACTTTACTTCTGGATTTCCTGGTGGTTCCCACTCCTGATCACAGCCTCCAATCTCCTTAACCTACAGTGAAAGAACAAATCCTGAGGCAAAGAACTAAGGCCAATATTTATGGCTACATGTCATCCTTGATGGGAAAGATCTAAGGTCTTTTCCCTTATAGTGTGGTTTCTCTTCTCTCATAGGTTTGACACCTAGCAGGAAGAAATAAGCCAAAAGGAAAGACAGATTCTGGTTGACTGGTGGCTTTTGAATGCACTCCCAGCAGCCAATCAGAAAAGCCCCTCTTCATCATATACCTGGCAGGGGTGCATGGGGTGTTCAGGGAGGACCAGCATGAGGGTTTGCTCAACCCTTTTTAGGGCTGCTCATCCACCTTTAGTGCCTGCTTGTCCCTTAACTTAGCTTAATTTAACTTAATTTAACTCAATTTAGCTTAATTTAGCAATTTAAATGAACATAATCTGTGGCTCCAAGAAGCTGTAGCAGGAAAAACAGCCACATCCAAGTAGACCACCTTGCTAGACCGGTTGAAGGTAACCAAAAGGCTTCAAACCTGAGTCGGGGGTTTGGGGTCCACCCAAGACTGTGAAGACCTTCCCCAGTGGATTGGGTGGATAAGAACAATTTGTTCCGACAGCTTTAAAGACAGCTGAAGCAGGCGCTGTGGAGCTTGGTAAGGTATCAAAGATGTGAAAGTCATCCATTGTATCCTAGGCCATCACCAGTCATCTTGACTTTTGTCCTGCCACTGGACTTCTATGATTCTGGAAGAGAGACTGAGGCTGATGACTTTGTGCAATTCTGCCTCACTTAAATCCAAGACGTCACCCTGTGAAGCCATTTGTCCTCTTTGAAAATGGAAGACAAACAGTAGGCCAGACCAGTTACAGAATATCTATGCATGTTCCAAAGTCTCCCTAAGGTACTCCCATTACTTCATAATTCTCTTAAGTAGATTCCCTACTAGGGCAGCTAGGTGGCACAGTGGATAGAGTGCCGGGGCTGGCATCAGGAAGACTCATCTTTCTGAGTTCAAATCTGGCCTCAGATTTCCTGTGTTCCTCAGTTTCCTTAATTGTTAAATGAGCTGGAAAAGGAAATGACAAACCACTCTGGTATCTTTGCCAAGAAAACCCCAGATGGGGTCACAAAGAGTCAGACACAAATGAACGACAAAGACTCCCTATGAACTGTTCTCCTGGTTTTGGTCACTTAGTTCTTCATCAGTTCATTCTACCCAGGATTCTCTGGAATAAGCTCTTTTGCTACTTCTTACAGTAAATAATATTCATTAAAATTCATATGCCACATTTGACAGCCAGTTAGTAAGCGAGCATATATGAAGTCATTCCTATGAGCCAGGCACTATGCTAAGTGCTGAAGTACCAAAAAAGGCAAAGTCCCTGCTCTCAGGGCACTCACTGTCTAATGGGGGAGAGAAGATAGAAACAAAACAATTATGTACAAACAAGATCTATACAGGATACATTCGGGGGAATCTCAGAGGGAAGATACCAAGATTAAAGAGGAGTGGGAAGAGCTTGTAGAAGCTGACTTCAGCTGAAAATTGAAGGAATCAAAGCAAACTTGAAGCTGAGATGAGGGGGAAGAGAGCCTTTAGGATATGAGGGACAGTCAGTGACAATGTTGGGAGAAGGAATGTTGTGTGCCAGGTGCAGCAAGGAGGCCAATGCCACTGATCACACAGTATAGAGAGTAAGGTGTGAGAAGACTTGAAAGGTTGAATAGGAACCTTCTCAGGGAGTTTAGCCACAGCAGGGAGGAGAGATATAGGGTGATAACTAGAGGGATGGATGGACCAAGTGAGTTTTTGAGGATGGAGGAGAGAGCATGTCTGTAGGCAGTAGGAAGCAGTCAGTAGTAGGAAGCAATTGAAAATTAATGAGAGAATAGGGATGACAGAGGGGGCAATCTGTTTAAAAAGATGGGGTGAAATAGGGTCACTTGTGCATATAGAAAGGTTTACCTTGGCAAGGAGAAGGGCAACCTCTTCACGTGAGATGGGTAAAGAAGGAATAGTGGAAAAAAACCTTTGAGGGATGTGAGAGGAGCAGGAGGGTAGAATGTCAAGTTCTCTACCAATGGCCTCAATTTCTTTTTAGTAATTATGAGGTAAAGTTCTCCACTGAAAGGGTGGGGGAAGAGGGTAGCTGTGGGAATTTTAGATGAGGCATGAAAAGGTTTAGAAAAGCTGCTGTGGTGGTGAGTGGGATAGTGAATCAGTTACTGGGCACTGAAGAATTGTCTTGATGTAGTGAGGGGCCGGTTGAGACAACATAAAATTGTAGTGTACTCAGCACAGTCTTGATTTTCTCTAGCTTTGTTCAATATCGTGTGAGTTGGCGCAAAGGAAGCAGACTGTGGGAGTAATCCAAGACTAGGGTTTGGAAGGGCAAGATTTTCGACAGGATAAAGGGGGCAAGGAACTTGAGAGATGAGGACAGCAAAGTGTCAAACTGGTTTATTGTGGACTCAAGATGGGGAAGGGAAGAGAATGTAGCCAGCTCAAGGGTGATGGTCTGAGAAAGAACTGAAAGGCTGAGGAATTAGAGGTTCCAGTTAGGATCAAGAACAAGGATTGGAGTTGCAAGGCTTGTAATAAGATAAAGGAATTTCAGAGTTCATGAACAGATGTGGAACATCTGTGAGTGACAGCAAGCTCAATAGAATGACCATCATGGGAAATGAGTAAATTGAGTTTTAGAGTGTTTTGTTGTTCAATTGTGTCTGACTCTTTGTGATTCTATGGACCATAGTATGACAAAGCTATCCATGGGTTTTCTTTGCAAAAAAACTGGAGTGCTTTAGCATTTCCTTCTCCAGGGGATTAAGGTCAACAAAGGTTAAGTGACTTGCCTTGGGTCACACAGCTAGTAAATGTCTGAGATCAAATTTGAACTCAAGATAAGTCTTCCTGACTTCAAGGCTGGCATTCACATCCACTGTGCCATCTAGCTGTCCTTCTGGGAGTTACTACATGTTTTAATTTTGACAAGCTTGGCTTTTAGTACAACAGTTTAGATTGATGATATTGACCTTTAGGTTAAGCAAGTTTCTCTGGAAAGTGAAGTTACAAATGTGAGACAAGTTACAAGAGAATTGTGACCCAAGTGACTTGAGGTTTCCTGAGTAAACTTTCAAGGGTAAAGAACATCAATGGAAAATATTAAATCTAGTTTGATAAGTCTTGACAAAATAGAATTAAAAATCAGTTTTTACTTTTGCTCCCTTGTAGCAAAACAAGCTTTGTATACAAAGCTTTGCAGGGTGTATCCTATGTATTTTGTCTTTTGGAATATTGTATTCTAAGATTACTTCTTGTTTCAGTGGAAGCTGCCAGGTCTTGTGTAATTCTTTATTACTTTTATTACTTTTTTAAATAGATGCTTGCTGATGAGGTATGAGATCTAGGAGCCCCCTCAAGCTCTCCTTGAGGTATAGGCTCTTGAACTCTGATTAAATCGTCTCATTTGATGAGGCATTTGCATGAGGCAATAAGCCTTACATGGTTGTTGAGCCCAAGCCTCTATTACTAGACTTCCCACCCTTGAGCCTATCAAAGTGCTGATCCACCCTTGAACTGGCCTAGCCCACCTTTGTCTGTGGTCTCCAGGTGGCCTCCAGCAACCTCCCACCCTTAATCACTCATTGACCTCATCAACTCCTCCTGAAGACCCTCCCCAAACTCCTCCCCTAAACCACCCCTAGATTCCTCCCACAACCTTCTGTATATACCCCATGCTGTCTTCATGTTTGAGACCACCCTAGAATGCCATAGAATAGTGAGAGAGCCATAGCAATGGTGAGAGTGCCATAGAATGACCTAGCACAGACTTACTGTGTCTAATGCAAGTGAACTTTTAGTAAACTTTACTTTTCTTTGGCTGAGAGAAGACTTACATCGAATTCATTTGGCAAGACTTGTCATGTTGGTATTTTGGGGTCTCCAGAGAAACCCTAACCCCCCTTATGGGTAACTTCTTCACCTGCAACAATTGTTCTTTGATGTAGAAATTTCAGATATCAACTGACATTCCTGGAATCCTTTTGGAAATTCTTTCAGGAAGTGATGAATGGGTTCCTTCCCTCTTTACTTTACCCTCTGGTTCTAATACATTTGGAAAGTTTCACTTATTTCTTGACATATAGTACCCAAGCTTTAAATTTTTTTTCTTCATGGTTTTCAGGGAGTCCAATGTTTTCAAATGATCTCTTCTTGACCTGCTTTCTAGGATAGTTGTTTTTAATATCAGATTTTGTGTTTTCTTCTATTTTTTCCCTCACGCTTTTGATTTTGTTTTAATATTTCTTGCTGTCTCTTGGAGTTACTGATTTTTGCTTGGGCTATTTTTTTTTTAAAGCAATTGGGGTTAAGTAACTTGCTCAAGGTTACACAGCCAGTTTTTTTTGTGTGGGTGTTAAGCCAGTTCCCAAGTCCTCCCAATTCTGGTGCCCGAGCTCTTACTCACTGCACCACCTAGGGGCCCAAATGACTTATTCACTCCTAGTCATTTATTTTTTCTTTTTGGAGGGCAATTGGGGTTAAGTGACTTGCCCAAGGTCACTCTGCTAGGTGTTTTGTTTTGTTTTTTAGTGTTAAGTGTCTGAGGCCGGATCCGAACCCAGTTCCTCCTGACTCCAGGGCCAGTGCTCTATTCACTGCGACACCTAGCCTCTCCTGCTTGGGCTATTCTTGTGTCAAGATATTAGGAGACTCCATATTCCAGAGCTAAGACCCAGCAAGCAAGCTGTGCCCTGAACTTGGCATAATAACAATCCTTTGCAATCATCCTCTGGATGATCTCACCCTTTGGCAAAATCACATAATTATTGTATTGCTTTGACCAACACCAGGTGTTCTCTGAGCTCCAATGAGCATCAGACAAGTACCCATGTTCTGGTGGTCATAAAGCCCTGCTATGAATCAAACTTGTCTCATGGTTGCTGTTACCCCTCATTGTCAGGGCTACCAGTCACTTCGAAGCCATTGGTATAAGTATTGAGATCTCTCCCTAATGCCTTGGGTACTCCTCCCAGGAGGTGCAGCCCAGGTTCCTTGCTCAAAAGCAAGCTCTTTGCCTTACTTGGAAATTAAATTTGCACTTGATTCCTGACTCTCCCATCTCTAGCCTGCCCTTTTCCACTAGAGCCATCCTAGTTAGGTTAGAGGCCAGTTTGGTCTGATGCTAGTTTTCAGGGAGTCAGTTTCTTCTGTAAGGTTTTTTATTCTCTTCAATTCTTTCATCCAGAGATTTATTTCATTTTTTGTATCTTCATTTCTTTTGTGGAAAATCCCTTTTTCCTTTGGGTCTCTGCTGACAATTGTTATTTAAATTTAAGCAAATGGCATTGAATAATTGATTTCTGTGTGGATCAAAATAGGGATCTAGGATCTTATTGAAACAGGGAACTCTGGAATGAGGAGAATTGCCTGGAGGGCAATAAAGAGATCACATGACTGGCCTGACCCGCCAGTGTGAGTCAAAGGCTGGACTTGAACCCTGGTTTGCTTGATTTAGCTGTCATTCATTACACATCTAATCAATAAAAAAGTTTTTTGTTTTTTTACAAGATAAGACTCTAATCCCATTCATTTTATTAGCACTTCTGGTATAAAATAAATATTTATGGAAGAGATGGAAACTTTTGCTCCAATTCATTTTATTTTACTGCCTGGGGGTTTACCGTTTATGTGTGATCCTGATGTCCCTACCAAAAAGTGGTAAGTGTTGGTGAGAAGTAAGGGGAAGGGCTAATTCCTAAGGGAATGGGGCTCTTGGCACCCAGGGCCCAGCCGCTGGGAGGCTCAGGTGAGCCCCAGGGCTTGGACCTCCCCAACATGGACAGAGTCTACAGCAAAAATAAGTACCCTTCCCACTACTGGATTATTTTGAATAACTGAATTATTACTCAGTCGTCAAGCACGCATCAAATCAACAAACAAAGGAGACCCTCCCATTCTGGCAGAGGCTTAGGAACAAAGCGGCGGGCGCCCGGATGGAGGGACCGGGGCCGTGACCCTGACCGTGGCCGGCCCAGGCTGGGAGGCGGAAGGGCTGTGGGGCCTGCAGGGGGCAGCAGGGGCTGCGCGGGCTCGGCGGGCAGCGCGGGAGCCTCGGGGCTGCGATGTCCTCCAGGGGCCGCTCTGCCTCTCCGCTCCACGCCGGGAAGCCCCCGCCCCGGCTCTGGCCGCGCCTCCTCGCCCGGCTCCTCCTCTTCCCGTCCTACCCCATCCCCGCCAGCCTCGGTGGCTAACCCAAACAGTCCCGATTCGTGCCGTGGGCGCTCCGCTCAGCCCCAGCCAGCGCCTTCCCCCGGCCTCCCCCGGCCTCCCCCGGCCTCCCCCGGCCCCCCAGCGCCCCGCGCCCCCACCCCCCGCAGCTGCCGGCCCCCCGAGCCCGCTGCTGCGGCCGGAGCGATGCTGCTGCTGGCGGCCGCCTTCATCGTAGCGTTCGTGCTGCTGCTCTACATGGTCTCTCCGCTCATCAGTCCTAAGCCCCTCGCCCTGCCCGGGGCCCATGTAGTGGTGAGTGGACCGAGACCCGGCCGGGGACGGGACGGGGCTGGGGGAGAGGGGGGTGCCCTGCCCCGCCGGCCAGAGCCCTGCCTCCTGTTGCTGCTTCCTCCCCCCTCCTTCCCCACCTCGCCGCCTCTCGCTCATCTCCCGCTCCTCCGGCCGCTGCCGCGGTGCCCTCCAGCTGCTCCTTCTCCCGGCATCAGTGCCTTCCTTCTCCTCACTCACCCTCCAGCTTTCCTTTGTCTTTTTTCTCCCCCAGCTGCTGCCTTTCCCCCTTGAGGTTTTCTCACCCCCTTCCCAATTATCCAGCGTTCTCTAGGTGCCGCGAGGTAGCCTCCCCCACCCCCATCTGTTGCATCTCCAAATACCAGGAGGACCTTTACCAGGAGGACCTTTTGTGACCGCGTCAGAGAAGCCCTGGAAGAGAGAAGGGAGAGGGACGCTCCCGTTTGGGGGATACCATCCTCAGCCTTCCGGGTGCGCCAGTGTCCGCTGTCAGGCCCTGGCAGGGATGGAAAGGAGGGCCATTGCGAAGGTCACCTGACGCAGGCAGCCCTGTTAGGCACCGTGAGGCTGAGGAAGGACCGGGAGATTCGGTTTGCACCCTCTCTCACCTGAAAACAGCAGAGCGCGACACTATCCAATGGGTTCTCTGCTGGTATCTGTGCTTTACACATACAACATGTCTATTCAATTAAGCCCTGGCAGGAGGAGGGGCCCTTGTGAGGAGGTATGGTAATAGAGACCCAAGCAGGATGGCCAGGGAAACATTAGGGTGATTGCCTATCTGGACGTAATGCCACAATACCTCGTCTCTTCCAGAGTACTTTTACCTCTAAGTGCCTTGTAGACACACAGTCATCCCTGAAGCAACCAGGGGAGACAGATATTTTTATCCTCAATTTTACTGATGAGTCAGCTGAGGCACAGAAAGATGTGGAACAATTTCCCCAAAGACATGCAGTGGACAGTTGGACCTGTAACTCATCTCTTGTGACATTTGGGCCAGTCCTTTACACTCCACCAGGCCTGCTCTGAAGAAGGGGCCTGGTAAAAGCACACTTAGCTAATGTCTGTTGAATTGAGAATCTCAAAGCCTGACCTCAGAAGGCAGAATGGAATGAGGTAGCTGGGATCCATGGACTTTGTCTTCTAACAGAAGCAGTTGGAACCTAGGAAGTGACTCACCAGGGCTTTTGCCTGGGGAAGAATTTTCCTCAAGCCCCAGTGAGGTGACAGTGCTGGCTGTTGTTACTTCTTTTCCACGCCCCCTCTCCCAGCACGATATGGTCCCTGAAGTCATTCTCACCCTTATTCTGCTGTTGTTGTATCTACCAATAGTGTCTTCAGGTCAGGAATATGATTATGATTTTGGCTTTCTCCAAAAGGTTGAATGCTATTCTGATGGCCCTTTAGAAATGAATGGGAGAGTTGCTTTTTTTTTTATTACCTCTATTTTGGTGGACTTAATATTTCCACCTTCACTATGATGACTGATGATATCATCTCACATCTCTATGGCTTTTTATAAGACGTTGACCTCTGTTTCTCATTTGACTTACACAACAGCCCTATGACAATTTGGAAGACTGGGAATAAAGAAAGGAGAACCTGAATTATGAATAAAGAGTGTAATAGAGGAGGATTAGGAGGGAGACTAGAAATAGTGATATCCTCAGACTATACAAATGAGGATTGCAGTGACTTCCCTTGGCCCTCTGAAACCTGAGTCCCTGTACAGGCAGATTATTATAAAATACCTCTTCTACTTTTGTCCGTATTTATAATTAGGGCAAGAGCTGGTGAGAGGCAAAATTCATTTCTTTATATTATTTCTTCATAAAACTCCTAGTTTATTTTCAACCACTGTTGAGGTTAGAAAGAAGTAAAAGGAAGGATATAGGTTAAAATAATATTGAAGGTTAAAAATAATTTTAAAAAATCAAAATACTCAGCTTTTTAAGAAGACGTATGCCTGAGAGGCAAATCTTTAAAAGTTGTATTCTCTTGATATCTATTTTTCCACTTTTAATCATACTTTGATCCATCAGCTCATTGGTGATATTTCCTCCAGATTGCATCCTATGCTTGCCTTTTCATCTTAATGAGTTTTTAATCTTTGTATTGTGCTTCCTCAAATCCTCTCAAGATGATCTGTTATAAAGTAAAGAGCACTGGACTTGGGAAGCAGAAGACACCTAGGTTAAAATCCCACCTCATACTTTTTTACCCTTAACCTCTCTGGATTCCAATCAGCTTTCCAAGGCTCAAAGTTGTAAAGGGATTACTGATCTTTAGAGGGAGTCTAAGCATGGGCACCAATGAAATCACCAGCCTCAACTCCTGCCTCCCCAAAAATAAAAAGAGAAGTGCTTACCTTATAGAGTTGTATCAAATGAAATATAATGTGCATCAAGTATTTTGCAAACTTTAAAATGATATGTAAATGTCAGCTATTTTTTATTGTTCATCATAGCTTAGTATTTCAAGGACTTTTCATTGCCCAGACATCTGTATATCTGTAGATGGTCATTGGATAGTTGCTGTGACCGATCAGCTCTTCACAAACTCAGCTACCCCTATTCTCAGAAAACAAATATGGTATGTCACTGGTCCGATTCTCAAAGCTTTTCCTATTTGGTAGGGTTTCCAAGGGCATCTAGGTGGAACAGTGGATAGAATGCCAGGCCTGGAGTCAGGAGGACCTAAGTTCAAATCTGGCCTCAGACATTCACTAGCTGTTAATCCTGGGCAAGTCACTTCACCCTGTTTACCTCACTTTCCTTATCTGTAAAATGAGCTGAAGCAGGAAATGGCAAACCATCCCAGTATCTTTGCTAAGAAAATCCCAGATGGGGTCATGAAGAGTCGAACATGACTGAACAACAAGCCCCTTCTAGACTTTATGCTTTGCTGACATAGCCTTCAGAAACTCAGGATTCACTCTATACCTAGAATGAACTAGAGGATATCAGTGGAGCAGTTTATTCTAAATTAGAAAAGTCAACTCTTTGTTTCTTGTTTTGAGTGATTCGGGGGACTTCAGCTAAACTTGACTACTTTCCTTAAAATTGGACTGTAGCCCATACAGTAGGCTTTATACTCTGAATATTTGCTGTGAAAGAAATGGAGAAATGTCTTATTTTTAACTCTTCCTTATTAATAAATCTGCAGAGTTCCCTGAAAATAATACAAGGATGTCAGAAACAATGGACATGCTAATTCACCTGAGATTACCATCAGTTGTAAGATTATCTATCAGGAAAAAAGACTGAAAGCAAAATTGTCCCTGTGAGATTTACTGGGAAGGGCCAGGACAGAGAAGAATGGTGTTAAATACAGATTCTTATATCTATGGAAGTAGTCATCATAATTATTTTCATAGAAATTCCCAAAACAGTCCTTATTACTGTTTATTTTTTTTTTTTCCTTATTTTATAAATGGTAAAATTGAGGCACAGAAAGGATTCTGGGATTTAAGTCATTCCACTAATCATAGTCTGCAAATGTTAGGAAAACCTCTATGGCTGTTTCTTTGGAAAGAATTAGAAAAATAAGCAGTGTGATGCCAATCTCTGAAAGACACTTGACCAACCATACTTTTCATCAGAATTTTTTTCCTCTAGAAATCGAATGTCAGAGCTCAAAGGTCCCTTGGAGACCTTGCCTTTATGTCTCTCATTTTATAGAATCCATTTGGCCAACCAGCCTTTCTAATTGCCCTTGATAAAAAGCAGAAGCAGCTGAGAATAATGGTGAGGGAGAAATTTTTAAAAAGTAGGTTAAAATGTTGCCTTTAACTGTCTGTCACCTGTGCTCAGTGCAACTGAAGCTGACATCATCTTTTTTCTTCCAATTCAAGCAATAGTGTAATTGCTATTTTTTTAATCTAGCGCAAACAGTTCCCTTTTTAACCTTATAAATTTAAAACATAGTCAAGAATATGGTTTTAAAATGAGGTTTTTCGATACCTTTTGTTTGTAGATAACCTTGACTTCTGAATGCACCCCTCTCCATTTCCTTTCCAGAAAGCACTAAATTTATAATAATGTCATGTGAATTTACACATGCATTATTATTATTACATTCTTGAATAATTTTCAAAGGGAAACGGCAGTTCAGGAATACTAACCAACATGTCAGCTAAGTCTAACAGCACATGCAGCATTGTATACCTGTTACCTTCCTCCCCAACCCCCCCCTCTGCAGAAAAGGTGCATTTTTTCATTTCTTTTCAAGGCTTATCTAGGTTATGATAATTACACAGCATTTAGTTTCCATTTTTTGATTCTTTTTCACTTTGTTGAACTAGGCAGTACAGTGGATAAAGTGCCAGGCTTAGAATTAGGACTCACCTTCCTGAGTTCAGATTTGGTCTCAGACACTTACTAGCTGCGTGACCCTGGGCAAGTCACTTCACTCTGTTTGCCTTAGTTTCCTTATCTGTAAAATGAGCTGGAGAAGGAAATGGCAAACCGCTCTAGTGTCTTTGCCAAGATGACCTCCCAAGTGAGGTCACAAAGAGTGAACAAAACTCTGAATGACTCAACAACAACAATAACAACAACATTATTGTGAATGTTGCTTTCCTGGTTCTGCTTGCTCCTCTCCTAAGTCTCTCTCTTGAATCTGATCTGTGTTAAGAAAGAGTTTTACCTGGATGCTGACAAGATTATTTGAATTGTTAGCTTGTTGCCAAAGAGCTTTCACCTTAGCTATGAATTTTGAACTCCATCTACTCTTGTGATGCAATTCTACCCTATTTAATGGAGAATGCAGTAAATGTTAGAAAACAAAACTTTACATTTGTACGGTGTTTTACAGTTTGCAAAGTTCTTTCCCATACCTTCTCATTTTGAGCTTCACCACAACCTTGGGAGGCAGTCACTGGAGCTGTAATCCTAGTGTGGTGGAAAGAAGGCTACTTTTACAGTTAGAGGATCTGGGTTTGAATCCTAGCTCTACCATATGAAGGGCAGTCCTCTCTACTCTTTTGGACTCCTTTTTCCTCATCTATAAAATGATATGGTTGGAGTAGATAATAAGAGCTTAAATTAATACAGAACCATAACATATGCAAAGTGTTTTGTACATTTTTGATTCCCTACAACAACCCCATGAGATAAATGCTATTATTATCTCCCTTTTTACAAATCAGGAAATTGAGACTGAAGTGATTTCTCTAGGATTACATGGTAAGTATCTAAGGCAGGATTTGAATTCAGGTCCTCCTGCCTCTTAAGTCCAGCCTTCTATCTAACTACCTTAGGTGTCTTCTACCTTTGATCACTTTTAACAGATGAAGAATTTGAGCCCCAGAAAGTAACCTTAATAACTTGTCTGAAGTCATAGGGTTAGTAATTGCTAGGACACGGATGAGGACTCAAGCCTTTTGGCTCTTAGCCAAATGAAGTACTATGATTGATTGCAGCTATTCACAAACTTTTGGGTCTCAGGACTACTTTACATTCTTAAAAGTTATTGAGGACCCTCCAAAGAGCTTTTGTTTATATGAGTTTTACCTGTCAATATTTACTATATTAGAAATGAAAACTTATTATTATTATTGCTTTTTTTTGGGGGGGGAAGGCAGGGCAATTGGGGTTAAGTGACTTGCCCAAGGTCACACAGCTCTAGTTTTGACCTCATGGACCCCCTTAAAGGGTCTCAGAGACCCCAAGAGGTTCCCAGACCCTGCTTTTTTTTTCTGATTTATTGCTGCTAACTTATTGAATCTTGTGGGAAGAGGGCTGTACTTGTTAGAAAGTCAAGAACCCTGGATTTGAGTTACCTATTCTTCACTAATCAGCTATATGAGTTTCAGTTAGATAAATTGAGTCTTGGGGCAGCTAGGTGGTGCAATGGATAAAGTGCCAGGCCTGGAATTAGGATGACCTGAGTTCAAATTCAGCCTCAGATATTTACTATCTCTATGACCCTGGGCAAGTCACTTAACCCTATTTGCCTCAGTTCCTCATCTGTAAAATGGCAAACCACTCTAGTATCTCTGCCAAAAAAAACCCAAATGGGGTCATGAAGGGTTGGACATAACTGAACAAAAAAAGATATTGCTTCTTTGAATCTCAGTATCTTGTAGTGGCAAGTACCCCAAGCGTCCCCAGGGTTTGCTGCCAATACAGGTTCTTGGATTTGCTTTGATAAAGGAAAGCAACTCAAAATGGGATAACAAGCTTACTTTAATCAGTCAAACATGTATCGTTTATCTAGTTCAGGGGAAAAAGGTCAGCACCCCGAACTTCAGAATATACAGACAGAATTATCAAGATGGAGAAACAGATCAAGTAGACAGTTTTCAAACTGTCCAACCATTACATCCATACCCAATCAACACCTGGGTTTCAGCATCTGGGTTTTTCAAAGCCGAGGCGGGGCTCTCAACAACGGCTTCCCAGAATCTAGATCAAATCACAGAACATTTCTCAAAGTGAGCCCCAAAACAAAGCTACACATCAGGGCTTATATAGCTTTCTCCTGGCTCAGAGAATGTAACAACCTTATTAACTCACTGCCCAATCAAAAAGTATCTACTGAAAAACAAGCCTCCCACCCCAGGCTCCAGGTGCACTTTAGCCTAGGGTCAGGGAAAATCTTAAAAATTTACATTGCCATTACATAGCTTCAGCTGTAAAATGGAGGGATTAGATAAGGTGCCTCTCATGTCTCTTCTAACTGATATTTCATGAGTCAAAGTAGGGGAAAATTGTATGGAAAATTTTGCTGTTAAGTATATCTTTAAGAAATGACTTCACTCAACTTTGTGTGATTTCTAACGTGTCATGTAATGGAAAAGATCATATGAGGTATTTAAGAGGATGGATTTCAGTCCAATGAACACCTAGTATTTGTGACTAAGGGTGCTTTTACCTTTCTAGAAAGCATTTACTGCTGTAAGTTGGGTATAAGTTGGAAAACATCTCTGGAAGAAGTGATGTAGTTCTGTAGCCTCTCACCTTAATAGTGCCAAATTACCATTTGTCCATCCTTCCCTCTGACCTAGCTTCTACTTGGTATCTCTCCCAGTCATTCCAAAGGTCTCTTCCTCTCTCTGATCTTGTTGAACTCTAATGTTTACCTGTCTTATACTTCTTCTGTTCTCAGTCCTTTCACATTTCAACTTTCCACAATTCTGAAGCATGAACTGGGTATAGGGAGGACACTGTGCTTGCTGCTCAGGGAGATAATGATAATAATAAATGAGCAATGTAAATGAGAGTTGTTATTCAGGTTTACAGAGCTCTTGTCCCACATCTACTCTTTGAGGTACTGGTAGTACAAGAATTATTGTGGTCATTTCATAGGTGAAGAAACTAAAACTGAGGGAAATTGAGTAACTTGCACAGGGTAAATGGCCAAGCAGGATTTAAACCAACTCTCCCTACTCCAAGCCCAGTGATTTTCCTACTGCATCTCAAATGCCTTTTGAAGAACTAAAAAGTACAGATAATTCACAGTATCTGACCATATAAAGTTTTTTGGACAGTGTAACTTAATCCTCATTAAAGGAGAAGTATGTTAAAGACCTACCAAGTAAGATGCTCTGTGACATATGATAAATCAGAGGAGGCTGCAGGCTACATAGAGATGGCATTTGGCATTGATTTGAAGGATCAGTAGGAGATTTAGGACAGGTAAAGGTGGAACAGAGGGGCGTTCCAGATATAGGGAATATCATGAGCAAAGGAGAGCCCATGCTTCTTTTGGGTAGACCAGTTTGATTGGAGTAGAGAGTTCATGGATCAGTCAACAAACATTTTTTAAACATTCATTTTTACAAATTTTGAGTTCCAAATTTTCTCTCTCCTTGAAACAGTAAGCAATTTGTTTCAGGTTATACCTGCTCAATCATGCAAAACACATTACTATATTAGTTGTGTTATGAAAGAAGACAGACCCAAAGGGGAAAAAACATTAAAAAAAATACAGAAAGTGAAAAATAGCATGCTCCAATAGGCATTCTGACTCCATCACTTCTTTCTCTGGAGGTGGATAGCATTTTTCATCATGAATCCTTTGGAAATGTCTTGGATCATTGTGTTGCTGCTAATAAAAACTAAGTCATTCACAGTTGATCATCGTACAGTATTGCTGTGTACAATGGTCTCCTGGTTCTGCTCACTTCTCTTCGCATCTGTTCATATAATTCTTTCCTGGTTTTTCTGAAATCTGCTTGCTCATCATTTCTTATAGCACAGTAATATTCCATTATACTAGTATGCCACAACTTGTTCAGCCATTCCCCAGTTGATGGACGTCCCCTCCATTTTCGGTTCTTTGCCACCACAAAAATGAGCTACTATAAATATTTTTGTGCAACTAGGTACTTCCTCCCCTCTCTCCCCCTTTTAAAAATATCTTTGAGGTACAGACCTAGTAGTGGTATTGCCGGGTCAAAGGGTATCCCTGGTTTGATAGCCCTTTGGGCATAGTTCCAAATTGCTCTCCAGAATGGTTGGGTAAGTTCACATTTCCACCAACAGTGTATTAGTGTCCCAATTTTTCCACATCCCCTCCAAAATTTATTGTTTTTCCTTTTCTGGCATATTAGCCAATGTGATAGGTATGAGGTGGTATCTTAAGAGTTTCAAAAAAATTTGTTAAGTGCTTCCTATATATCGGGTACTGTGCTGAGGGTTGGGATACAAAGAAAACGAAAATAGCCCCCCAAGGGGCTCAGGTTGCAATGGGGAGAAACATGTTTTTGTGTGTTTAGACATATGTGTATGTGTGTGTGTGTATGTATACACACAGAAATACATATATCTATATATGAAAGATACATCCAAAGTATATTCAAGGTTACTTTAGGCATTAAGAGCTATTGTTTTTGTTCGTCCTTCATTCTTTTTTTTTTTTAAGCCATTGGGGTTAAGTAACTTGCTCAGGGTTACATGGCCAGGTGTTTTGTGTGGGTGCCAAGTATCTGAGGCCGGAACCAATCCCGGGTCTCCCGACGCTGGGGCCGGCGCTCTTACTCACTGCACCACCTGGCCGCCCCCCATCCTTCATTCTTGAAGAGGACCAGTGACATCACGAGGGTGATATCTTAGCTTCATGTGAATTGGATATAAGTGGGACAGAGATGTGCAAGATCTGCCTCACTCTCTCCTCCAGAGTCATCTAAGTCCAGTGGCAAAACAAAGGTCAAGATGACTGGTGATGGCCCAGAATGCAGTGGGTGACCTTGGCATCTTTGATGTCTGACCAAGCATTAAGAGCTAGTGGAACTGGGAAAGGCCTCCTTAAGAAGATTTTATTATTTTCTTGAAGCAAGAGGTAGATTTAGGAAAATAAGCATTCTAGGCATAGAGAATAACCAGCTCAAAGGCTGATGGGAGTGGAGCTTCATGTGTGAGGGACAGTAAGTTGGCCAATATGGCTGGACCTAAGTGTATGTGTAGGGGAGGAAAATGTAAGAAGACTGAACAGGCCTGGTTGTGAAGAGCTTTAAAGCCTGGATCCAAGAGATTATCTTGGGAGAAGTAATAGGGAACCAGTAAAGTTTATTGAGGAGTGGGGATAGGGATGGGTATTGATGATATTTAGACCTGTTCTTCTGGAAAGTCATTTTGGCAGCTGTGTGGAAGATGATTTGGAATAGGGAAAGACTTAAAGGAGGGAAATTAATCAGGGGACTAATTCAATAATCCAGGTGAGAAGTGGAAGAGGGGCCTGAACTTAAGTGGTGGCATTATGGACAGAAAGGAGCTAGGTCTAGGAACAGTGAGATAACACTGGGCATGGAATCAAGAAGACCTGAGTTCAGATCTGATCTCAGACACTTAATATATTTGTGACCTTGGGCAAGTCACTTCACCTGTGTTTGCCTCAGTTTCCTCTGCTGTAAAATGAGGATCATTGTGGTACCTACATCCCAAGGTGGTTGTGAGGATCAAATGAGAGAATAATTGTAAAGTTCTTAGCACAATGCCTGGACAGAGTAAGGGGCATAGAAATGTTAGCTATTATTATTGTTGTTGCCATAATAATAATAATAATTATGGGGGCAGCTAGGTGGCACAGTGAATAGAGCATCAGCTCTGTAGTCAGGAGGACCTGAGTTCAAATCCGGCCTCAGACACTTACTAGCCGTGTGACTTTGGGCAAGTCACTTGACTCCAATTGGCCTCCAAAAAGCAAAATAATAATAATAACAATTATTATTATTAATATGTCATGGATACAGAAACCACATGATCTGACAACTGACTGGAAGTGAGTAAGAGTGAGGAGTCAGGGCTGACATAGAAGGTGTGAACCTCAGTGGGTAGAAGGAACCGTGGTGCCCCCAACAGTAATAGCAGAGGTTAATAAGATTGAGATAAGGCCAAAGAGGTAGGAGGTTGTGTCTTGAATGACTATGGAGTGTCTTGAAGGCACAAAATTTACATTTTCTTCAGAATTCAAAAGGTGCTACTCAGGGTTTTGGAGCAGAGGAAGGGAGTGCAGGCTTGTGGAGGACAGGGAAGGACTATTGTCATGTCTGTTTTTGTATTCCCAGGACCTAGGTCAGTGACTTGTACATAGTTTATGTTTGTTGAAGTGAGTGAATAAATCTATATATTAAAAAAAAGTCTGGTATAATTAGAGGGAAGAGAAGATGGAGGCAGGAAGCCCTGTCAGCATCTCACGTTGCTGACCACTGCTTTGGACTTTTCTTTATTTCCACACTCTCTCACAGCACTTCTGTATCTCTCACCACTTCTGGTCTGGCTCCTCATCTTTCCGACCCCCCACAGTGGTGTCTCTCATGGTGTGTAGTCTTCAGCCACTTCTCTCTGTATATTCACTCCTTTGATAATCCTAGCAGACACTGGCATCTTTATGATGATTACTTCTTGTTTAGTTGTGTCTGACTACATGACCCCATTGGGGTCTTCTTGGCAAAGATACTGTCATGGTTTGCCATTTTCTTCTCTGGCTCATTTTACAGATGAGGAGACTGAGGGAAACAGGATTAGGTGACATGTCCAGGGTCACAAACCAGTAAATATCTGAACTCAGGTCTTCTGACTCCAGGCCTGGCATTCTGTCCACTGCACCACCTAGCTGCCCAATGACTCCTAAATCTTCATTAAAACTTATCCATAGTCGAGGCGGCTAAGTGGCATAGTGAGTAAAGCGCTGGCCCTGGAATCAGGAGGACCAGAGTTCGGTTCTGGCCTCAGACACTTAATACTCCACCCCCCCAACACACACACACACAAAACTAGCCTTGTAACCTTGGGCAAGTTACTTAACCCCAGTTGCCCTCCAAAAGGCAAAAACAAACAACTATTTGGGGCGGCCAGGGGGTGCAGTGAGTAAGAGCGCTGGCCCCAGACCCGAGATCGGTTCTGGCCTCAGATACTTAACACCCACACAAAATAACTGGCCATGTAACCTTGAGCAAGTTACTTAATCCCAATTGCTTAAAAAAAAATTATCCAACATGGATCAAACTACATTTCCAAACTTATTTCATGTTGGAATCAACATGGTATAGTGCTGACGTTCTTAACCTGGGATCTATGAACTTAAAAAAATGTTTTAGATGACTTTATTTTAACATAATTAGTTTCCTTTGTAATTCTAAGTATACATTCAAAACATTATTCTGAGAAGGGCTCCATAGACTTCACCAGTCTTCCAGAAAGGCTCATGACACAGACAAAGTTAAGAACATATGAGATAGTAGAATACATCTTGTATTTGTAGTCAGAAGAACTGTGTTCAAATCCTGGCTCTGCTATTTATAATCTGCACTACTGTAGAGCAGGCCTGCACGATCTGTGGCCCGCCAAATAATTTTGGGTGGCCCAGCAAAAAATATAGAGGAAAACATCCTTTGTATGTAGAAGAAATCCTTTGGTGGGCCAAAAGGATATCATATCCTGTGTTCATATCCTGCTTCAGATGTTTGACCATGGGCAAATCATTTACTTACTGTCTGCTTCAGTTTCCTTAACTGGTAAATGAGGATAATAATGGTACCTACCTCTCTGAGTTGTTATGAGGATCAAATGAGATAAATCTGTAAAGTGCTCAACTGATTTACAGACAGCCTGGTGGTATAGCGAACAGAGTATCATACCTGGTGTTAGGAGGACTCATCTCCCTGAGTTCATATCCTGCCTCAGACCTTTCTAGCTGTGTGACCCTGGGAGAGTGCCTTAACCTTCTTTCCCTCAGTCTCCTTATCTGTAAATTGATCTGGAGAAGAAAATGGCAAACCACTGCAGTATCTTTGCCAGGAAAACTCCAAATGGGGTCATGGAGAGTCAGACAGAACTGGAAAACAACTGAAAATCAATAGTTGCCTTATAAATGTTTGTTCGTTTCCCCTTCCTTTAGGCAAACCACTTCATTCCTCTGCAACGCAGTTACTCATCTATAAAATGAGGGGTTAATTAGATGGTATCTAAGATCTCTTCCCCATCTAGGTTAATTATCCCAGGATTCTACTCCTTCATACATTCTGTACTCCTGACAAATTGGCCCAGTAATCATTTCCTGAAATCAGTATGGTATCTCCCATCTCCATGCCTTTTTCAAGGGCCGTATCTCCTATGTGGAATGTACTTTCTTCGTTTCCAAGTTCCTTCATCTGGAGTAGCTCAGGGTCTGTGTCCAGCAGCCTCTCCTGCCCCACTCTTTCCCTCCTGGAATTACTTTGTATTTGTCTGGGCATTATGTTGCATATCCCCACTAGAAGGTGGTAAGCTCCTTGAAAGGGAGGAGTGTTTGTTGTCTTTGTATCTTTAGCACTCAGGACAGAGGCTGGCACATAAATATTCACTGAATTAAATGACCCTGACTGGCATAGCGTCTCCAACTGAATAACCAAGTTCAAGGTCAGCTTACCCAAACTTGACCTTATCTTCCCCCCAAATCTCTTCTTGCTTGGCTATCTGTCAGTGGTATTATCATTTCCGCAGACAAGTGGGTGGGCATTATCATTTACCCAGTTGGTTTCATTTAGCTAGACATTTGCTCAGACATATGTCTGAAACATTTGTTGTATAACAGGGGACTGCAGTTAATAGCTTTGGTTTCTTTTCTTCTCCCTCACCTCGTATTTTCTTAATTCATAAATCCATTCAGTTGTGCATAACACCTTCCACGTTTGTCCTTTTTTGTTCCACCCATACTAACTATGCCTTTCATTAGTGTCTTCCCGAGTTGTTGTAGTGGCTTCATAGCGTCTCCACTCTTCCCTCAGACGTGCTCCCCAGTCATCACTCTGCTTCCAGACATTTTTCTCATGCATTGATCTAGTAGTATTACTCTGCTCAAAACCCCTCGACTGCCTACCAAGAAAAGTTCATACTCATTTCTGATTGTTCAATTCCTTCTGGAACTGCCATTTTAAGAAAGTGTCCAGGCTAGCAATGTTTGCTCTTTCATTCTTCCCTGTGACCTTGTGGTCTATCATGTCCTGGCTTTTCCACAGTGATCCAGCAGCCTTCTGAGCCAAGAAGATCACGCTATCCCTGCAGCCCTTCATCTGACTGGTCAGTTCCTTTTCCAACTTTTTTTTTAGGGAAAGGCTCAGCCATGTTCATACCTTCATTCCTCTCTGGGCTTTGCTTCTGACTGTGGACTATTTTCTTAACCATGTCCCAGTGAAAGCAGACCCTGTAGAGCAGAACTGTCAAACACCTTCTTCTTCACCACTTTTCACCTTCCTTTTCTGTATTTTCTTCTCTCATGAGTTCTTCAAGGGTAGAGATTGTCTTTCTTTTTGCTTATATTTGTAGTCCTGGTACTAAGCACAGCATAGTGAGTGCATCATAAATCCTTGTTGACTTGACTTCCTTTCACGTTGCCTGGCCATTAAGGTAATCAGTCAATCATCGAACATTTATCCGGTTCCTACTGTCTGCCAGGCACTGTGGTAAATGCTGGGGACACAGAAATAAAAGCAATATAGTCTCTGCCTTCAAGAATTTTATATTCTAACAGGGAGATATAATGTGTAAATATTCAGAAAAAATAGAAGGTAGCAGTCTAGGACCACCCTAATTTCCAAGGCTTATCTTAAACTATTCAGTCAGTCCAGCCTGCTTGTCTCCTCCCAGCCTTCCTGGCTTTGTGCCTTTGCTCAGTTTCCTATAACTAGGATGTCTCACTCAGTTCTCTGTTGTTGTTTTAATGTTTTCCCCTTTCTTTAAAGTTAACTTCAGTGCCACCTTCTTCAGGAAGACTTTTCTGGTTTCTATTAGTACTAGCTTTTCCCCTTTAAAATCTCACACTATGTTTTGAGCTTTCCAATGCACTTTTCATTGTTAATTGAACTGAATTGGAGTAATTTTGATTTCTAACCGTGATCTTTTGGTAAATTTGGTAATTTAACCAATGGCATACCTCTAATAGTACGAATTTTAGGTGAGATAAAAGGAAAGGAGAGTGCTGTACAGGATGTTGTGCCATTCAAAGGTAGTTGGTTGAACAATAATGATGATATTTAATATTTTTTTAATTTTTATTTTATGTTTATTTTTGATTTTTTGGAAGGGGGAGGGCAGGGCAGTTGGGGCTAAGCAACTTGCCCAAGGTCACACAGCTAGTAAGTGTTATGTGTCTGAGGCTGGATTTGAACTCAGGTACTCCTGACTCCAGGACCGGTACTCTATTCACTGCGACACCTAGCCACCCTGATATTTAATATTTGTAATAGTATAATAATAGCATTTTTATAGATCTTTAAGATTTGCAAAGTACTTTACAAACATATCCTATCTGATCCTCATGACAACCCTGTGAGGTAGGTGCTGATCTAATCCCAGCTTTATAGATGAAGAAACTGAAGCAGAGGTTAAGTGACTTGCCCAAGACCATACTGCTAATGAGCATCTGAGACCAGATTCAAACTCAGGACTTCGGCACTCAAGGCACACCTCACTATCTACTGTGCCACCTAGCTGTTGAAAAAAGTGGGGATGTTTAGCCAGGAAAAGACTTACTGTCAGTAGGACAGAGATCTTCAAGTACTTGAAAGGCTGTCATGTGAAAGAGGGATTCTTCTGCCTGACCCCAAAGGGCAGACCTAGGAACAGTGGATTACAGAGAAATAGAATTTGGCTCCTCTGTCCAAAAGGGGGCAGGGGCTGCCTTGGGAGGTAACAGAAAGACTTTTATCACTGGAGGTTTCCAAGTAGAATCAGACAGGGATATTGTTTTGTTTTTTTTTAAAGCAATTGGGGTTAAGTAACTTGCTCAAGGTTACACAGCCAGTTATTTCTGGGTGTGGTACTAAGTATCAGAGCCCGAATTCGATCCCAGGTCATCCTGACTCTGGGGCCAGTGCTGTTACTCACTGCGCCACCTGGCTGCCCTATAACAGGGATATTGTTGAGGGAATTCCTGTTCAGGAGTAAGTTGGACTGGATAGCCTTGGGTCTTTTCCTTCTAGCCTTGAGATTTTGCAACCTTGGCATAGTAGAGTCACACTTCTATTGGACCCTGAGGCTGAACAAGTTACCATTTACTTGTTTGCTAGATTTACAAAGCCTCTCCCCTGGAAAGGGCCCAAGGATAATAGTTGTAGGTGTCTGATTTATAATTTGAGACTGGCAATGTGTTTCTTGAAAACATATTTTTATTTAGTATCACATGCATCTTTACTTTTGGAATTTCTTGAAACTACATGACAGCTCAAATGCTTATCCCTTAAAATGTTACTTCCTTCCATCTATTTAGGATTACACAGACTTTAAACCATTTTCACATACATTTGATGTGATGTAAACAGGGCTTATTATATGCATTTTTATAGACCTAGGTGTATCAACGCCTGCTCTAGTGTGTTTTCTATTGTATATTTGTTTTTCATGCTTTGACAGATATCTGTCTTGAGTAATCTTCCCCTCAAAGGAAATTAAAAATGTTGAGATCTTATTTCATTTATTTGGTTTTTTGTTGTTGTTTTTAGGTTACGGGAGGATCCAGTGGCATTGGAAAATGCATTGCAATTGAGTGTTATAAGCAAGGAGCATTCATAACCTTGGTTGCAAGAGATGAGGTAAAATTCTTCATTTATTATTTTAAACTTAGCAATTCACTCACAAGTTTTATGGGGTGAACCTTTATGTACTTTTGCTAAAAATGGCTTTTATATCCATGATTGTGGTCTGCTCTCAGACTACCAATGGTCTGAGAGGGCCCTTAACACGGTTGGTGGGCTTACTTATACTTTGAATGTTTATAGGATGAGAGCCAGTACATTTTGTTATGACATGAATTAATAATTTTAATAGGGTCCCATGGCTTGTAATTGGCAGGGCCAGGACTAGAATAGCTGAAGTCTGTCTTTTGCTTACTGTTTTTTGGCATCCCACCAGCCTACACATGCTATTTGTATATGCATGGGGAATATGAGAGGCATAGAAAGTATTGATATTCTGTCCGAATTCTCTCATGAGTTGTTTATAGTTAGACCATTGACTGGTCAGAGCTAAGATCAGAATTAATTAAAATCAAGAATAAAATATAACAGTGAGAAAAAGATAACAGTGTACAATTGAAGGAACTTAACCTTAAGCTGGTTAAGCAAGTAATTGACAATCAAATATGAACTAGACAGTGGAACTGACACTGACTATAATGTTTTTATTCAGAAATTTAACCAATGTAAATTAATTGCCACAGTTTGGAGACCACAAAAGTACCTGGGAGGCATCTTAGCAAACATCTCAGTTACTTCTCCATCAGAGAGAGATAACTGCTAAATGCAGTATTTATTTAAAAACTATTTACAAGCTCATTTGTAGACTCATTTGCAAGATATGGTGAAGAAGGATAGTAGACAGTTATGAGCAGTATCCTAGTGCAGAGAGAAACAATAGAGAATAAAACAAGTTAAAAACACCATCACCACCACCACCGCCGCCACCACCTTGGCAAGATATACAATCAAGCAAGTCATACAGAGCATTTTTGGGGATGAAAATGAAGGGAATAAAACAAAGAAAATTGAAGTTTGTAAAAATCTTAATAACACAATGTTTTCTTGGTCAAGGACAGTGGATCTTCTACACTAGGACCTAATGTCATAATCCTGCTGTGCATATAGGGGAGGTAGAAATGGTACTAAAAATAACAAAGATGGGGGAAACAACCAGATTGAAGCAAGTATATACAAAAGAAGATCCGTGCTGGAGATGATACAGTTGTGAGTATATTGAAGGACTGATAAAAGGTATCTGAACAAGGAGATTACAAAAGGTGGGAGGGGAAAATCTTACACCTTATCAATACTGGAAAAGAAGACCAAGAAAACATCAGTAAACTTTCTAGCCATATGTGCATTTACCCATCAATAGATCTTACTAGCTGTATGACCCTGGGCAAGTCACTTGACCTCTCTCTGTATGATTTCATTTCCTTTACTATAAAGTGAGCATAAAAATAGTACCAACTGTACAGAGTTGTTGTCAGAATTAAATAATATGATTTTTTTTCTTTTTGGAGGGGGGAAGGCAGGGCAATTGGGGGTAAGTGACTTGCCCAAGGTTACACGGCTAGCAAGTGTTAAATATCTAAAGCTGGATTTGAACTCAGGTCCTCCTGACTCTAGGGTTGGTGCTCTACTCACTGTGCCATCTAGCCACCACTGCCTGGCACGTAGTATGCCCTTAATAAATGCTTATTTCCCAAAGTGGATGCCCATCAATTGGGGAATGGCTAAACAAATTGTGGTACATGAACATGATGAAATATTGCTATCCTGTAAGAAAAGATGGGTGTAATGAGTACAAAGAAGTGTGGAAAGATCTACATGAAATGATGCAGAGTGAAGTAAGGAGATCCAAGAAAACAATATACTTGGTAACTACAACAGTGTAAATGGAAAGAATAAATATGCATCAAAAGATAAAAAGTGGGCGGAAGATCAAGGAAGACTCACATGAAGAAATCTGAGAGGATGCTTCCAACCTACCCCTTCATGAAGCTGGGAGGGCCACAAGTGTTATACATTGCATATGTTTTCAGATTGTTTTTATTATATGAATCAGTTATGCTGTGTTTTTTCCCCTTCTCTAAAAATACTATTTGTTATTTGGGATTACTTTCTGGGAGGGAGTGGGGGAGACATATTTGGGATAACTATGATGAAATAGGAAACAGAAGATATTAATAAAAACAATTAAAATTTTTTTTAATTTTAAAATGCCTGTTTTCTTCCTTCCTTCCCTCCTTTCCTTCCTTTTTGCCCTCCTTCCTTTTTTTTTCTTCTTTCCAAGCTATCTTGTATTTAATTACCTTAGATGTAATATATTTCTATTTCTTCACTTTATATTGATGCTGTACATATTCATATATGCACTTGTTTCCACCATTAGAATGTGCATGAGGATTGTCTCATTCTTTGTAACTGTAGCCCCTGGTCCTAGCACAGCTTCTGGCAAACAAAAGGAATTTAATAAACACTTGTTGATTGATTGATTGATTGATAGAAGAGAATGCCACTTTATAGGCTCTTTTACAACAAAATGTCTCCCATCCATCCATCAAAATCATTCAAGATTTCTTGAGAGATGTAACAGAAATAACCCTGTGATAATAAACACCAGGCAAGACATAAATTCTTGGCAGTGATGCTCGTCTCTGTGACAGAAGAAATCCAGTTCAGTGTCCACACTGAAGAGGGATTTTTCTGTGAATGCAGCCATCCTTTCAAAGCTCCTGTTTTCAGGTATTACTGTTCATCCTTTGTTCCTGAAGCAGACCAATGACATCAGGAGGATGATGTCTTGACTTTCAAGTGAATTGGATTTAAGTGAGGCAGGGCTGTGCAGGGGTCTTCAGCCTCACTTTCTCCTCCAGAGTCATCAGAGTCCAGTGACAAGACATAGGTCAGGATGACTGGTTTTCAGGCGATATTTTACTGATTGTATCAATTTCTCGAGAGAGTTTGACCTGCCCATCCTTATAGGAAAGACTGATTGGAAAGAGAATTTCTATTTCCCAGCTTACAACATACATTACATACATTTGAATGGATAGCCTTTAGGGCTTGGGTGTGTGTGTGTGTATGTGTGTGTGTGTCTATGTGTGACATACAGTACAGTTGGATGACAGGGAGGAGAAGAATGGTTTGGATTCCCTTTCAGGAAATTACAAAGCTTTTTTATTGACCCCAGAACACTTCCCATGAAAGCAAAGGTCCTTCCTTTTAATTCTGTATTGCTGTCTGGCAATTAGGCACAGAATATAATAGTTTAAGAAGAAGTAAAAATGAATGGTCCACGGTGGACCAAGCAAGTGGTACCATACAACCCGTGTGGAGCCCCAAAGACTAGAAGTAAAAGACGTTATCAAGGAATTATATAGTGGAAGATGGACTGGTCATGTGAGAGATCAAGAGTTGACAAATGCACAGAGTGCTCTACTGTTGCCCTAACTATGTTAGGAGATAGGAAGGAAAGTCTCCTGCACTTTGGGTGGGTTGATGCCCTGGAGTGTGTACTCATGGGAGGACAGAGGCAAGTGTCACACAAGATTTCAGGGCATGGAAGGGAATTTCTCAATCCGTTTGAGTTCGAGAGTATTGTTATTATCTAGCCATGGCTGTTTCACCAGCTGAGCTGTAACCATATATAAAACAATAATTTACAAAGATAATAGAAGAGATAAGTGAATTTTGCAATATTTGCCTTTAGAGTACATAAAGGTAAAATATATGGTTTCTTTGTATTGCAGACTTACAGGAGTACATTTCTCTTATTTGATAGGAAATTATAAGATTGGTCCAAACATTCTGAAAAGCAATTTCAAACACTGTTAAAAAAAAATGACTTAAAGATCCATACCATTTGGTCTAGAAATTTTTCTTCAGGGTATATACCCTGAGAAGATCAAAAGATACAAAGTAAAGTCCTGGATATGGAATTATAAGTTCACATCCATCGTAATTTGAGCAATGCAAAGTCACAATATGCTTGTTTTTGTGTCTTTGCATAATGAAAAAGGACTGATTTAAATATTTATATGCAACATGTTCACTCATCCATTAACACTATAATTCAAGCTTTGAAAAAAATCTTTTTTTTTCTTATTTCTGCTCTCTTACAGGAGTAAGTTTAATAAATTGGTGCCTTTAGACAAAAGAAATAGCTCTTCCTATAGGTACAGCATGTAGAATATCATTAATTGGTTCTATGAAAATATAACAAAAAAAGTTGGAACTGAGTGGTTTTTGGAAATGATAGTTGTAGAGGAACAATCATAAATAAGGGAATAGGTCAAATGATATTCTATTGAGATTTCAGAACATTATAGAGAAGCTTGGTTATAATGTGCTGATTATGGTATTGTGAAGAGTTTCGGTGAGGGCCATATTGTACTTTTCTAAGGTAACATCTTTTTTCCCCCAACTGTTTAGTAAATGTTTATGTTTTGAGTTACTTCCCCTCTTTCTAAGAAACAAAAGAAATCACCCAGACTAATTGCTTTCCATTGGTTTCAGAACAAGTTGCTCCAGGCAAAGAAAGAAATTGAAAAACACTCTATTAATGATAAACAGGTAAATCACTTCCCTGTACCATTTTTTTTTTAATGTGCTAATCACCCTGTGGCTGGTCCAAAGGAAAAGAATGGCTTCAACTACTAACACTTACTTGAGAGCTTATAGAATTTTCCTGATTAAAGTGCCTGTGAGATGGTTTTTAAAGTGACTGAAATTCTTTTTAGTTACTTTGGAACTGGAATCATTAACAGAAAACACATATAGACAGAAACAGAGATGTTCAGATAACAGAATTTCAGACAGGAGAGACATTTTCCCAGGCAAGGCCTGAACTCAGTTATCTGTTGAATGAATGACCACACAAACTCCCGTGGGGCAGGTGGCAAGAAATGCCTTCTTTTACTATATATCTTGATCATATATTTGCTTGATAGGAGGAAATTTAGAATTTGCAGTATCTGTCTAGGTAGACTAGACCCCTGGCAGCTGGCTTCTAAAAACTGAAGGTACAATTTTTTCTTCCTAAGATGGGGTTAAACTTTAACTCTAAAGATGCTCTGAGTGGGTTGTGGATTCTCTATAATTAGTATCTTTTTTATTGGGGAGTATATAAATTTTCTTAATTATGTGACTTTTTGTTTGTTCAATGTTGGGAGGTTAATGCTAAGAATATTCAATCCTGTTTTAAAAGAAACTCAGAAGGGGCAGCTAAGTGGTGCAGTGAATAGGGTACTGGCCCTGGAGTCAGGAGGACCTGAGTTCAAATTTGACCTCAGACACTTAACACTTACTAGCTGTGTGACCTTGGGCAAGTAACTTAACTCCAATTGCCCTGCCTGCCCCCCCTCCAAAAAAAAAAAGAAACTCAGAAGAAAAAATATAAAATCAGGTATGATGTCCAATGACTAAAAAAAAAAAGTTAGAAGTTTTTTGGTGCTTAGTGAATTTCTGTTCTAGATACTGTCCTACCTACACCTTCTTTGTCCAATCCAGGGATCTTCCTTCTTTCGTTTTTTTCTCTTTCCATCCTTAAACTTCATTATCATACTCGTGCTGTGTCATACATGTCTGCCTCAGTACAGCGCAGTGAAGTACCTAAGACAGATGCCCTGCCTCATGGGTCAACATCTCATTTATTCAGATTCTCTTATGGCTCTGTTGTGAGCTTTGGTCAGAGCATGCCAATAGCCAGAAGACTTCCTGTCCTCTCTGCCCCTCCTGCCACGTCATACGACATTTATGACTGAGATGGGGGTGGTTTGGGTTAGAAGTGGTTTGGAGGACATATGCCAGAAGATACAGGCACAGCTCCTGCTCCAGCAGGTCTTCCTCATCTCTCCCTGTGTTCTTCACCATTAGGGGCTACTAAGCACCCTTATCCACCCTTATCAGTGGAAAGGCTTCAAATGAGACACAAGAGTATCTCTTTATTAATGAGTGTAAGTTCATTGAGGGCAGGGACCGTTTCATTTTTGTCTTTGTATTCCCAGCACTTGGCACAGTGCCCGGCAGATGGGTATTTAATAAGTGCTTATTGATTATCACAAAAATATTATCAACTCCTGCTTGAGACTAATGGAGGATTCAGACAAAGGCCCTGAGAGGCTCAGGCTAGCCCGATTGCTGGATACGAAAGCCTGTTTATCACATCACTGCCTTACACACACATAACTTCTTTGCTACTGGTAGTTGAGCAAACTTTAGCCAAAGGATTTCCTTTGTGGTAAATGGCTTAGAGCCAATCTAACACATCAAAAAAAAATAATTTTTAAAAATTGATCATATGATTTCCAGATCCCTTTTCCTTTAGATATTTTATATTTTGTCCTGGGCGATTGAAAAAACAAACAGATCTGTGTATGTTGAGCTGAGGTTGTCCCTGGAAGTTAGGAATGCCTCTTGTTTATTTTATGGAAATGAATTATTTCTTTCTTGATTTCTTAGGAACTGAAAACAGTTTATTGTAGTTGATTCATGCATCCTATCTGACATACTCAATGACAGTATTTTCTTTTTATTTGGTCCCCTACCTGCACACTTTTCCTCAGTTACACCATAGAATGATAAGGCTGAAACAGATCAGTCAGGTCCAACCATTATGAAGAACAATTTGGAACTATGGCTAAAGGGTGAGTAAACCATGCATACCCTTTGACCTAGCAATGCTGCTAATAGGTCTGTATCCCAGAGAGATCAAAGAAAAGGGAAAGGACCTATCTGTATAAAATATTTATGGCAGTTCTTTATGCAGTGGCAGAGAAATAGAGATTGAGGAGACGCCTATCAGTTGGGGAATGACTTCAGTAAGTTGTAGTATACAATTGTGATGGAATACTGTTGTGCTATAAGAAATGAGACTTACATGAACTGATGTGGAGTGAGGTGAGCAGAGCCAGGAGAACATTGTGCACAGTAACAAATATTGTATGATGGTCAACTGTGAAGTGACTTGTCTGTTCTGATCAGTACAGTGACTCAAGACAATTCCAAAGGACTTAGGAAAAATGTTGTCCACCTCCAGAGAGAGAACTAATGGAAGTCTGAATGCAGATTGAAGCATAATTTTTTAATGCTTTTTAAAAATTTTTTAAATTTCTTTATTTTTTTTCTGCAACATGACTAATATGGAAATATGTTTTGCATTATTTCACATGTAAAATTGACATCATATTTCTTACCTTGTCAATGGATGGTGGAGGGGCTGGAGGTAATGAGAGAATTCAGAACTCAAAATTAAAAAAAAAAGAATGCTAAAAATAAATAACATTTTTTATTAATAGAGAAAAGTTATCAGTCAGTCAGTAAAGAAACATTTATTAAGTGTGTGCCAGACACTGTGCTAAGATATCTTAAAAAAGGACAATCCCATAGTTCTCCAGATAAGGAAATTAAGGCCCAAAGAAATTAAGTGACTTTCCCAATATCACATTACTAGTTTGATGGCTGGGTTAGACTAGGACCCAGGTCCCCCATTTCCCAGTTCAGTGTTCTTTCTCCCTGGCTATATTGTACTATAATCCACTTGTCACTGAAAAAACAACTTAGATTCCCCTCCTTCATCTCCTTCCATCTGTGGCAGCAGATTTTAATAGCTAATAACAGTAGTTTATATATACATGTGTCTCAAATTTCATATGTATGTGTATACACACACACTTATTACACCACCCCATTAGTAAAGTGCTTTCCTCACCAAAGCTTTTCTGGGAAGTCTTGTAAATACTGAGTATTGGCCTTTCCTCTCATAAAGGGCCAGATTGAATTGACTGGTGAGGAAGAATAGGCTGTGTCTCTTTACATTGCACTATCAGACCAAAATAGTCTGTGCTGGTATGGTTGGATTCCAGTTGCCCTCCGTGGCCCATTTTGTGCCACCACTGGTCCAGAGGTCCTTTGGATAAACTGGTCAGTTCTAGAGTTGGATTTCGAATCTACCCCAGATTGCAGATGCCTCTCTTTCACCCACCTTCTAGTCTTTGTTCCCGTTGTCACCATGGTTATTCAGGTTCTCACTGCCTTTTTTGCTGGATTATTTGAAATAGCTTCCTAACAAGTCTCTCTGCTTTCAGTCTCTGTTCTCTCCAGTCTGTCCTTCATACAACTGAAAAGTAATCTTTCCAGAGCATCACCATTCCCTTGTTCCCTTCATTTGTGATGCACTGTGATCTTCCAGCCCCCACTGGTGCATCATGTCTCTCCCTACAGACATCCCTCTGGTGGCACTTCCTCTATGGATCTTTCTCTCTAGCTTACATCCTCCCTCCTCAGGTCTCTCACATCATCCTGATGGGTCTTTTCCTTTGCAGTTTTCATACTTCTTGTAGTATGCTTATTTGTATACATTTCTAATCCCCATTAGATTGTGAGTTCCTTGAAGCAAGAGTTGTGTTGTTTTTCATTTTTGTATCTCTAGAATTTAGCATAGTGCTTTGTACATTTTGGGAAGAAAAAGGTGGGAACTTCTGGGGTGCAAACTCCTTCTACCTATGCAGATCAGTAATTTATTTATAACTTTTAGGCCTCAGTGGTTGCCTGGGGGCACTGGGAATTTAAATAACTAGTTCTTATTCACATAAGCCAGGTAGGTCTTCCTGACTTAAAAGCTACTCTTATATCCACTCTTTGACTTTGCTTTTTGCTTTGCACTTAGTAAGCTTTAATAAACGTTTCTTATTGGAGCATTAGGTCCAAGGTGGGATTCCTATTAGATATCCTGACATACAGAATGAGAACTTTTTCCCCCAATATATTTTTATTTCATTAAATATTTCTCAATTACAGGTAAAAAAAAATTAACATTGATTTTTAAAAAAAATTTGAGTTCCAAATTCTTTCTCTCCCTCTCTCCCATCCCCTCTCCTTGAGAAGGCAAGCAATTTGATATAGCTTATGCATGTGAAGTCATGCAAAACATTTCTATATTAACCATGTTACAAAAGAAAACATAAAAAAAACCTACAGGAAAAATAAAGTAAAAATAGTATGCTTCAGTCTGCATTCAGACTCTATCAGTTCTTTTTATGGAGGTGGATAGCATTTTTCATCATAATTCCTTCAGAATTGTCTTAGATAAATTGTATTGATCAGAATAGCTAAATCATACAGTGAGAACTTGATTTGGTTCTAGGATACAAAAATGACCTGGGACTCTTGAGCAGATCCATGAAACTCTTTTATAGTGAAAGCTCCAGGGACTTCCCCCTTTCCTAATTCAAGCTGATTTGGAATTAAGCTGCCTGTGGGGTGGGGTCAGATGCTACTTACTGTTGGTTCCTCTTGAGTTTAATATTTGGCCTGCAATTTGGAATCACAACTGCTTGATCACAGATAAAGCAGTCTTTGACAGACACAATATTGCTAAGGTTTTAACATTTTTAACATTGTTTTCCGATTGTTTTTCCTAGAAGTCAAATAAATGCTCTCTTAGGTTGCTTCAAGCTGTTTAGCTTGTTGGACTTGATTGCTGAAAAAATACTTGCCTCTTTTTTTTTTGCTTTTTGGAGGGCAGTTGGGGTTAAGTGACTTGCCCAAGGTCACACGGCTAGTTTTTTTTGTGTGTGTGTGTATGTGTGTGTGTGTTAAAGTGTCTGAGGCTGGATCTGAACCCAGGTCCTCCTGACTCCAGGGCCAGTGCTGTATTCACTGCGCCACCTAGCTGCCCCACCTTTTTTTTTTTTTGTAAATAGCATTTTATTTTTTCCAATTTCAGGTAAAGATAGTTTCCATTATGCATTTTTTATAAGATCCTGAGTTTCAAATTTTTTCTTCCTCCCTCCCATTCCCCTTCCTTAAGACAGCAAGCATGTCATACATGTGCAATCTTGTAAACATATTTCCATGTTAATGACTTGCCTCTTTTAAAAGTAAAGATGTTGAGAAATAGATTAGCAGGTGTGTAAACGTGTTTTACGACTTTTTTTTTTAATCAGGTCGTGCTTTGTATATCAGTCGATGTATCTCAAGACTATGGACAAGTGGAGAACGTCATTAAACAAGTAAGAGCTTTGGCCCACTGGGCCTAAGTCATCAAAATTCTTTTTACATTATTTCATTACATGGGCTAAATGAAGGAATTTGTTAGCCTTTGTAATATTTTCTTGCATTTTTAAGACTTTCACATCTTTCATTAATCAAGACACCTGCAGCGATGACCTTTTTTCTAGGCACAAGAGAAGCTGGGCCCTGTTGACATGCTTGTAAACTGCGCAGGGACATCGGTTTCAGGAAAGTTTGAAGATCTTGAAATCAATTATTTTGAAGTGAGTAAGAATGCTTTCCTTTTAATAATTAAATATGTGAAATGCACTCTAATGCTGCCCAAGAGGGAATAATGCTAGTTGAAAACAGTAGGCTATATCTTGAATCCTTTAAGATTAGGGAAAATGGACCCATTAATGGTAAATTAGAACTATCTCAACTTTTTTTTTTGAGGCAGTGGGGGTTAAGTTACTTGCCCGGGGTCACACAACTAGTAAATATCTAAAACTGAATTTGAACTCAGATCCTCCTGACGCCATGGCCAGTACTCAATCCACTGCAACACCTAGCTGCCCTTATCTCAATTAATATATAGGACCTATCACCATCAAAGCACTTTTAGAGTTTTGCTTCTGTCCCAAAAGAAAATGCCATTAGTTTTACATTCTCTAAAGTACAATTTTTAATCTGATAACTGATTTTTTTTTCTTAATATATTATTGAGGTCTCTCTCAGTCTGAACACTGATTTCTTCCTCCTTTGAGCTGTGTTACTTACATTCTCTTGTTTCAACTAAAAACCCAAGATACCTAGAGGCCAATTCTCTTGATCTGAGATCAGTGGTTGAAGTATCCTTGTCCATCATCCACCAGCTTTCCTACTTAATCAGATCATCAGGAAGTAAACAGAGTAATTTAAAGCTTCTTTATCAGTTATGTAAAAGGGGTACTTGGCAAGGCCCATCTTCCTTTTAACCCACGAATAACAATTGATGAAATTATTTTTTTCCAGTAGTTATATAATTAGAATGGATTGGGAGGAACTCTCTAGGAGAAAATTGTAATAGTCCAAGCATGAGATATTAAGGGAAGAGAGGTAAGCTGACTGTGGAAACATCCAATTGAAGAAATAGTACAGAGGTCATTGGCTAGGCCAGGGGTGGGGAACCTGAGGTCTCAAAGTCACATGTGGCCTTCTAGGTTCTCAGGTGTGGCCTTTTGACTGAGTCCAAGTTTTACAGAACAGATCCTTTTATTGAGGGGATTTGTTCTGTGAAGTTTGGCTTCAGTCAAAGGGCCGCACTTGAGGACATAGAAGGCCACATGTGACCTCGAGGACCTGGGCTAGGCTCTTATACTGGTTTAAAGGGAAAAAAGGAACTTTAAAAACGATTCCATGACCATGATTCTGTGTTCCTGGGGGAAACATGTGCATGTCTACGTGCTGGCTAGAGAAAATTAATATGTGTGTCTAGTGGAAGTATCTACAATAATTAAAAATAATAATAATGTGCATTTAGCTAGTGCTTTAAAATTTTACAAAGCACTTTACATACTTTTTAAAATTTGCTCTTTCCAAAAGCCTTGTGATAT
>NW_027186304.1:103571954-103592977 GCF_028583685.1 Petaurus breviceps papuanus
AAAGTATGTAAAGGGGGTGGATGAAAATTAATTCCCATTGAAATAATTAAATTCTCATTGAACAGTTTTCCATTAAAAGTTAATTTTCATCAACCCCATTTTTTGTTCTTTATAGGTTAAAGGGAAGATGGGCCTAGACAAGTAGCACTTCTATACTGGCTTCTAAGTCCAGTGAGAAAGCTCACACAGAGCTGACCCTGAGAACCTGTTTCCCTCTTCTGGGCCCTACAGCCTTTTAACTTCTGCATCTTCCCACAAACAGGTCTTTCCCCCCTCCCCCCAAAGATCATGCCCATAATGCAGACAAGAGGCTGATATTCTGGGACCTCTATTTCTTGCTTAACTTGTACCTTTCCCACTCCCCTCCAGGCATTCCCTCGAGGAGAATATGCCATTCTCTGGCATAATGAACTTCAAATGTGGATTTGTTATGAATGTGGAAGATGCAAATATCATATTAGATTCATTCTCTAAATTAAATGCCTTGTTTCTATTTTAGTTTAAAGAATTCTTTTCCAGCTAGTAAATTGCATATGTAGGGTATTTTTTGATTGATTTTCAAATTTAAACTAAAGATTATTTCTTAAGTCTTCCCAGGTTGATGGGATTTATCTAAAAGTAAACTATACTCTCAATTCACATGCAGGATCTAAGCTATCTGTCTTTCTTTGGGCAAGATCTAGTGTTGTTGGGATTTTTAATGAGTATATTTTTCTTGTCAAAACACTTCTCTTTTTTTAAAAGGGAATCACCACCTACCTTTGTTTGCAACACACCTAAGTTTATCAGAAGAAAGCTTGTTTGGCCAGTTTTTACTGAGGGCATAAACAGCTTCAGTTGCCAGGATATGGCTCTAGGCCAGAGGAATGGATGGCAGTGTTACATTAGATGGTAGAATACTGACATGATGTTTAATTTCCAGGGTCCTTTTTTGTCCACAGTTGAATTTCTTATTGAGAGGCAGCTAATGTTTATACTTGCAATAGTCTTCTAATTGTTCTCTCTTCTTCAAGTTCTTCCCCTTTCCACCCTGGTTGTCCTTTTAGTGGTCAAATTGATTTTCCTAAAGCATAGGTGCCTTTCTCCTGCTCAAGAAGCTTCAATGGCTCCCACTTCTAGGATAAAGTGCAAATTCCCTCTTTGGCTTTCAAAGCCTTCTACAATCTGGCTTTAACCTTTCTTTTCTAGACTGATTCTGTATTTCTTTCTCTCAAGTATTCTACCCTCCTGGTAATTCGGCCTGGAACGGAGAATCTTTAGCTTCCATCACCATGCTTTTACAGAAACTGTCCCCCACTGGTGGAATGTTCTTCCTCCTTACCTCTGTTGCTTTGAATCCTTAGCTTACTTCAAGTCTCAGCTCTGATATAACAACCTCCTGTGTAAAGCGTTCCCTGAACCTCCCATTTACTAGGGCAGCTAGCTGGTGCTGTGGTTAGAGCACAGGGTTTGGAGTCAGGAAGACCTGAGTTCAAATGTGACCTCTGCCATTTACCCAGTTGTGTGACCCTGGGCAAGTTGCTTAACTTCTGCCAATTTCTCATCTCTAAAATAAAGCCACTGTCCTAAAGCTGTTTTGTATGTACCTGTCTTCTACATGTTCTATCTTCCAATAGACTATAAGCTCTTTGAGGGCAGTGATTCCTTCATTTTTGCTATTAGATCTCTGGTACCTAGTGCAGTATCTTGCATGTGGTAGGTATTTAATGAGTACTAATGGAATTGAATGTGTTAAGTGCTTGAGCGTTGAAAATTTTCAAATAATCCTTGTGACCTTTTTTCCCCGTAGAGATTAATGAACATAAATTATCTGGGCAGTGTGTACCCCAGCCGTGCAGTGATAACCACCATGAAAGAGAGAAGGATGGGCAGGATTGTCTTTGTGTCCTCCCAGGCAGGGCAATTAGGGTTATTTGGCTTTACTGCATATTCATCGTCCAAGTTTGCTCTTAGAGGACTGGCTGAAGCTCTGCAGATGGAGGTAAAAAATTTTTTACTTTACTTTTTAAAAAAATCTTTACTCTGACCATATATACATAGAATTTTCCCCATTACATGTTAAAACTATTTTTTGACATTTGTTTTCTTTTTTTAATTTTGAGTTTCAAATTCTATCCCTCCCTTCTTCTCTCCCCTCCCCAAGACAGTAAGCAATTAGATATAGGTTATACATCTGCAGTATTAGTCATTTTGTACAAGAAGACTCGAATAAAAGAAAAAGAATGAAAGAAAGAAAGTGAAAAATAGCATGTGTCAGTCTGTATTCATACAGTATCAGTTCTTTCTTTGGAGGCAGATGATATGCTTCATCATTAGTCTTTTGGGATTGAATAGTCCAATAGCTTATGTGACTTTTAAGGTTCATAGTATGGTGCTGAGAGTCACCAAGGCAGAGTAGCTTTGAGGCTGCCTTCAGAGTCAGTAAAGTCTGGATCCAAGCCTTGCTTTCAACACATATTGACTACAACTATAGGTTGCATAAGGATTTGCAATAGGAGAGTGTTTCCACACACTGTACCATACATTGTTCTAGGTGCTGGGTACAAGAGGCAGTACCTGCCCACAAGGTGCTTACATTCTAAGAAGGGGAGGCAACAGGCTCACCTGTCTATAGGCCTATACAAGAGACCTGTAGACAGGAAGCCATTAGCAAACTGAAGTGGGGCAGGGGGTGGCGGACGGAAAGATCTCCTGTAGGAGGTAGCTCCCAAGTCTCATCAATTTTTTTTTTCAATTTCATTTTATTAAATTTGTTTATCTACTTTTAGTCTACAGCATTCAGTTCCACAATCCCTTGAGTTTCAAATTTTCTCTCCCTTCCTCTCCTCCCCCCTAACCCCCCATTGTGGCATGCAATCCAGTATAGGCTCTACAAATACTTTGGCATTAAGCATTAGTTAGGTTGTGAAGAAGAATTATAACCAAAGAAGTGAACAGCAAGAAAGAAGGAACGAAACAAAACTGAACACAAAAGAGAGAGAGCAAGAAGTTTGCTTCAATCTGCATTCAAACTCTGTAGTTCTTTCTCTGGATGTAGACACTTCTCTCCATCTTGAGTCTTTTGGAGTTTTCTTATAACCTTGCATTGCTGAGAGGAGCCCAGTCTATCAAAGTTAGCCGTCACACACACGGATGTGCCTGTGATTGTGTACAGATTCTCCTGGTTCTGCTCTCCTCACTCAGCATCAGTTTATAGAAGTCTCTCCAAGTTATTATGAAGTCCATCTGCTCCTCATTTCTTATAGCACAGTAGTATTCCATTACATTGATATACCACAACTTGCTTAGCCATCCCCCAATTGATGGGCATCCCCTTGATTTCCAATTCTTTGCCACCACAAAAAGAGCTGCTATAAATATTTTTGTGCAGACGGGTCTTCCTCCCACTTGTATGATCGATCTCTTTAGGATACAGCCCTAGAGGTAGTATTGATGGGTCAAAGGGTATGTAACTTTTTTCTAAGCCTTTGGGCATAGTTCCAAATTACTCTTCTGAATGGTTGGATCAGTTAGCAACTCCACCAATAATGCATTAGTGTTCCAATTTTTCCACATTCTCTCAAGCACTTACCATTTTCCTGTTTTGTCTGTCATTTTAGCCAATCTGACTGGTGAGGTGTGGTACCTAAGAGTTGTTTTGATTTGCATTTCTCTTATCAATAGTGATTTAGAGCATTTTTCATATGTTTATAGATATCTTTAATTTCTTCCTCTGAAAACTGCCTGTTCACATCTTTTGGGGAATGACTTGTATTCTTATAAATTTGACTCAATTCTCTGTATATTTTAGAAATGAGGCCTTTATCAGAGACACTGGTTGTAAAAATTCTTTCCCAATTTTCCACTTCGCTCCCAATCTTGGTTGCTTTAATTTTATTTGTACAAAAGCTTTTCACTTTAATGTAATCAGAATTATTCATTTTGCCTTTTGTAATGCTCTTTATCTCTTGTTTGGTCATAAATTGCTCCCTTTTCCATAAATCTGAAAGTAAACTATTTCTTGCTCTCCCAGATTACTTACAGTCTCAGTCTTTATATCTATATCATGCACCCATTTAGACTTTATTTTGGTATACAGTGTAAGATATTGGTCTATGCCCAGTTTCTGCCATACTATTTTACAGTTTTCCCAGCGTTTTCTGTCAAATATTGAATTCTTATCCCAGAAGCTAGGGTCTTTAGGTTTGTCAGACAGTAGATTATTATAGTCATTGACTGCTGTGTCACGTGTACCTAATCTATTCCACTGATCCACCACTCTGTTCCTCAGCCAGTACCAAGGAGTTTTGATGACTGCTGCTTTATAATACAGTTTAAAATCTGGTATGGCTAGGCCACCTTCCCTAGGATTTTTTTTTTCATTAATTTCCTTGATATTCTGGACCTTTTGTTCTTTCAGATGAATTTTGTTACTATTTTTTCTAGCTCTATAAAATAATTTTCTGGTAGATTTATTGGTATGGCACAAAATTCTAGAGTCTCATCTTAAAGGGTAGTAGGGATTCCAGGAGGTGGAGATGAGGAAGGAGAAACTAGGTGATTTCTGAGTGCTCTTACTACTCTAAAATTCTTATTTTATGCTTCTTTCTAGTTGGTGTTGGTTTAAATTATGGGAAAGCCAAAGATGTAGTCAGAGAAGTAGGAGTAAAATCAGGGGAGAGCAATGTCCCAGAAACTGAGGGAGGAGAGAACTTACAGGTTTTGGGAGGAGGAGTGTTGGGTAATGGAACCAAAAGAGAAGGCAAGGAAATGATGGCTGTGAAAATATTATGCTTACCTTTGAGAAAGTTGTTTCAGTAGAGTGGCAAGGTCAGAAACTAGTTCGTATGGGGTTGGAAAATGAGTGGTTATCCCTGGATCCAGAGGGCCTATGAAGATTGCATGAATCATCATTCATGAGTCACAGAAAGATAATGGACTCAAGCTGTTTGGGCTCCTGCGGGCCAAAGAATGTATTAATAAATGAAGGGAAAAAAAGAGCATGTAAAATAGCCTCTCTGTGGCAGACATGCTGTTTTGGAAATGGCCAATTTATGAATTTGTCTTGTTTGCTTGTAGATATTTGTTACAAGTTTTCTTATTTTTTTTTTCTTTTTTCTCTTTTCACTTAGGGGTTGGGGGGAACTAGGTGGGAAATAAAGAAAATAAATGATCTCTAAATGAAAAAACATTTTTAAAATAGAAACAAGAACACTCATGATCACACAAAAAAGAAATGACTGGGTAGTAAGACCGTGGATGCAGTGATTATTTCTAGGAGTTTGACTGGGAAAAGGATATAGGACAACAGCATAAAAAGAGGGAGGTTCAAGTGAAGAATTTCTTTAAAATTATATTCATTTAAGAGAACATTTCCATGTAAACAGAACAAGATAAAAAGAAGATTCTATATAAAACCATGAATTTTCGTTTTACTTTTTTTAGTTTAAAAAACAACTAATACATACTAGACATTGTTTTCAAAGCTACACTGCTTTTCTGTGCTTTCCTCAAAGTTTTCCTTTGTTCTTTGCTGTCCACTTTTTATTTTTTTCTCCCTCTCCACCCTACTATAGAGAAGGCTACCATTAGACACGAATATGTGTGTATGTGTATGTAAAATCATAATACATTTCTATTTGTCAGTTCTTTCTCTGTATGTAGATAGCATCTTCTTTCATAGGTCCTTTGTAGCTGATTTGAACATTTATAATACTCAAAATGACTTAGTTGTTTCTCTTATTACTATTGGTAGCCTTCCTAATACACTACTGAATAATATTAATATTATTAATTATCATTATTAATAATCAATATATTATATAATGTATTAATATATAACGATAACTAATATACATTTTTATTGCATCTATATATTATATATAATATACTACATTATATTTAGATTATATGTTAATATATTAATTAGTATAATTAATACTATTAATATCATTAATAGTATTAATGATAATGGGTATCCTTGGTTCACTCCTGACTTTATTGGGAAGGCTTCTAGTTTATCCCCATTACAAATAATGCTTGTTGATGGTTTTATGTAGATGCTTCTGCTTTCAAGTTTTTTTTTTAATAGAAATGAGTA
This sequence comes from Petaurus breviceps papuanus, assembly GCF_028583685.1. Classification (NCBI taxonomy): domain Eukaryota; kingdom Metazoa; phylum Chordata; class Mammalia; order Diprotodontia; family Petauridae; genus Petaurus; species Petaurus breviceps. The sequence continues at coordinate 103,578,034 of NW_027186304.1, forward strand.
TTGTATTTTATCAATAATGAATAAGTATTATATTTTTCTGTATCTATTGTTGTAATTACATGATTTTTGTTAATTTTATTGTTGATATAGTCAATTATGTTAAATCATCCCTGCATTTTTTAAAGATGAAGAGAGCAAGACATGTTTATAGTCATCAGAAAAGGAACCCAAAGATAGGGGAATTGAAGATAACAGGAAATATTTGCTGGGACAAGGATCTAGGTCACCTGTATAGGGTGTGGTCTTACCAAAGGAAAATGCTACCTCTTCCTCAGAGCCTGGAGCATAGAAGGCAGGTGGAGCTCCAGAGAGCGATGAAACATAGAAAGAGAATAGCTGATAGAGTTCATAATGGATGGATGAATGGCTTCAATTTTTTTTCTTCTGGGGAAAATAGAAAGGGCAGTCACCTTCTGAGAGCCAGTGGGTAAAGCCAATATGCAGAACTTGAGAAAAGAGAACTTTTGAAACCCTGGTGGAGGTTGTCCAGAAAGAGTAGAAGGATTAATGTGCAGAAGTGAGGATTTATTTGAGATTAGGTAATTTGACTAGAGTGGACCCATTTCATCCATTATTGTGTAACTTTCCCTCATTATTTGGTAGCTGGGGAATATAAACAGGAAAGCAGGAAGTTGGAAGTGGGCCAGGAAGTCTGTAAACTTTTCTTAAGAAAAGAGGAAGAGTGACTCTGGGATCTGGTAGAATACAGCAAGAAAGATCTGGGTGAGATAGATGAATGGAGAGGGAGAAGAGGGGAAGAGGCAGCGGAATGATGGCAAGAGAAGCAAGATCTGGAAGTTGCATTGTGGGGTCTAGAGGTGTGAGAAAAGGAGAAATCCACACTGCAGAGGAGGTGACCAGGGATGGCTCTCTAAGAGGGCCAGATTTCCATGATGATCACCAGAAGACAGAAGGAGGCAGCCATATGGTGCAGTGGATGGAGTGCTGGACCTAGAATCCGTAAGAATGGAGTTCAGCTCCAGCCTCAGATACTTATTAGTTATATGTTCCTGGGCAAGTCACGTAACTTTTGTCTTCTTCAGTTTCCGCATCAGTAAAATGGGAATAATAATAATAATAATAATAGTGCCTATCTACCAGAGTTTTTATAAGGATCAAATGAGATATTTGTAAAGCACTTTGCAAACCTTAAATCACCATTAAATGCTAGCTATTGTTATAATAATGATTATTATAGAAAGAATATGAAATGAATAGATCTAGGGTGAAGGAGTTTATTAAAGATAAAGGGAAGGTTTCAGAGGATGAAGTAGAAAAGGAGAATAAGACCAGGGACCAGGAAGAGGTAGGGCTTAAATGAATTAGGTAGGAACTGCGACAAGGATAGGAATGCATGTGAAGTAACTGAAATAAGGAAAATTATGTACTCTGATAGCTTCATTTTAGTTCATGTGGGCCTCCAAAATATGTTAATAAGCAAAGAAAAAAAAACAATGAAATGTTACCAAAAACCTTACTGTAGCCTCTCTGTCTCACTAGTCATTTAGCTGAAGGAGGCCCAGGGAGTATACTGGATTCATTCAACTCATACTTGGATTCCATACCACATTTTTATTTATTTATTTGCTTTTTGGAGGGGGGAAGACAGGACACTTTGGGGTTAAGTGACTTGCCTAAGGTCACATGGCTAGTAACTGTTAAGTATCTGAGGTTGAAATCGAACTCAGGTTCCCCTAACTCCAGGACCCAGTGCTCTGTTCACTTCACCACCTAGCCGCCCCCATACCACATTTTAATCTGTTTTTGCAAATAGAACCAGAAGAACATGGCATACAGTAACAGCAGTATTGTATGATAATCGATTGTAAATGACATAGCTATTCTTAGCAATACAACAACCCAAGACAATTCCAAAGGTCTCATGATGAGAAATGCTACTCACCTCCAGAGAAAGAACTGATGGAGTCTGCCTGCAGATCTAAGTATATCAATTTTCACTTTAATTTTTTTCATTTTTTTTGTCTGTTTTTTCTTTTACAACATGACCAACTTACAATGTAAATTTGTTTTACATGATTACACATATATAACCTATATCAAATTGCTTACCATCTTAGGGAGGGGAGAGTTGAGAGAGATAGGGAGAAAATTTGGAACTCAAAAATTTTTAAAAACAAATGTCAAAAATTGTCTTTATATAATTGAAAAAAATAAAATACAATATAAAAATTGAGGTGTACTAAAGAAAAAATCAGTTCTTCAAGTATTCTACCCCTTAGTACTAATAAAAACAAAAACAAAACCCTATGAATACAATTTAAATGCTGCTCCCAGTTTTAGTTAATTCAGAGTAACAAGTGATTCCAAACAATTGCTATCTCCCATATAACTTGAAATGTCAGATTATCTAAAAACTCTGATTGAATTATTTGAATTTGTCTGTTTTGTCTGGAGTTCTCTTCAAAAAAAATGAAGTCTGACTGTATTTCTTGAATTTCTGATAGTCCAACCCATTGGGAACTCCACATTGACCTTCATTTTGAGAAATGTTGCTTTCAGTGATGTTGTTTGTATTTCATTTTCTAATTTCTCTGGTATGAGGACATTGTTATAACATGGTTCAGCTTTAGATGTTATGATACATTGTCCAAGGTCATGGCTTGGAAAGAAGAACTAATTTCAGAAGGACCAGAATGATCTGTGTCCTAGGAGACTGCGCCAAGATGAGGGCTCCTTTCAGTTGGACTTGTCTTGATCATTTTCTCTAGAGCAAGTGTAGAAGAAAAGGGTGGAAATGAAAGGGGTACTTTTTCATCACTTTTCCTACTCAGCCCAAATCCAGAACTAGTTATGACTGTAAACTGGGCCTTAAAATGGCAAGTCCTATTGATGTTGAGGGCAGAGCTACACCCATCAAGGGAAAACTTATGCATGAGTTTTTTTGGCTAAGATTTCATGGTAGTGTTGTTTCTTTCCATGATAATTAATGTCATATTGGCCCTGCCTGGGCTGGAACCAAACTGAAGAAATTGTTTCTTCTTATCTCTCTCCTCCCCTGGGCAGCTAGCTGTTGCAAGATTCAGACTTGTTATCCAGGACCTTCTACCCACAGGTGACGCCTGCATTTTCTTCCAGAGGCTTCTAGCATGTGATCTGTGGGAGGAAGGAGGCCTGGGTGAGCAAGCCCTGGGACATTCTCTGAGGCTGTTGAGTATAAATTTTAATTTTTAGCTTTGGATTTTTAACCTGTCATGGAGTAAAGGGTATCATCCCATTGGGAGGCAGCTTAGCTGCTTCCTGACCTCTTAGGTGTTTGAAAATTCCAGCAAATTAAAATTTTGGCAGATTGACTTAGGTGAAACTTATCATAGCCCATTAAAAGTGAGTTCAGGATCAGGGAGATGGAGAGGGCATTCAGGAGTTAAACTGAGTTCTAGTGTCTAATCCTCCCAGTCTCCCCTCCCACTCATCTTGCATATATTTGTATGAGTACATTCTGCCTCCCTTGATAGAATATGTTACGTTAGGACAGGGACTGTTTCATTTTTGTCTCTGCATCCCCAGAGACTTGCTCATAGCAGGCACTGGAATGTTTCTTGGTTGATTGTTATTTTATGAAGGATGCACCTTGTTTTCCCACTGTCTTTTAGGACTTTAGAGTAGAATGCCGAAAAGTGCCCTGGAATGGGATATGAAGTAGGGGTTGAGGGAAGCAAGAGCACAGATTTGGCTTCCAAGATAGGAGATGGTATCCAGATATGAGAGGCACAGGACCAGGAAGAAGGGTTTTGCCTAAGGATAAGAAATGGGAGGAAGCTACAGTGGAAGGGTGGCATACCCTCTTCTTGTTCATATTTAGGAGTCCATTTAGGGAGATGTCCCAGGTTAAGATGCAAGGATGCTTTAAAATAGAGGTGGGGAAGGATGGCCTAGAATGAGAACTGTACCTAAAGTAGAAGAGGTTCTTGGAGTTATGGAATGTTAATAGGATTTAAGACCTTTGCTACACATTAATAGGCCTCACATGGAGCCCATTAAGGCAAGCTTGCTTGTAAGAAGGCTTTCACACTTTTTTTTTTTTAAGCAATCGGGTTAAGTAACTTGCTCAAGGTTACACGGCCAGTTATTTCTGGGTGTGGTGCTAAGTATCTGAGCCTGGATTTGAACCCCAGGTCATCCCGACACTGGAGCCAGTGCTCTTACTTGCTGAGCCACCTGGCCGCCCCTAAACAATTGGGGTTAAGTAACTTGCTCAAGGTGGCACAGCCAGGTGTTTCTGGGTGGGTGCTAAGTGTCTGAGCCCGGATTCGATCCACAAGTCATCCCGACAGTGGAGCTGGTGCTCGCTGGCTGCCCCAGTAAATTGCTCAAGGTTACATGGCCAGTTATTTCTGGATGTGGTGCTAAGTATCTAAGCCCAGATTTGATCCCCAGGTCATCCCGACACTGGAGCCAGTGCTCTTACTCACTGAGCCACCTGGCTGCCCCTAGCTTTCACACTTTTTGCAAATTTCTAATTAGACACTGAGTCACAGGGTTGTGATGCCTTCTGGCTCTGATAAATGTATATATACTGTGAGTTGATATTTCATTTTAGGGGCTCGCTTATGAGAAGAATCTTGTGATTCCCTGGTCAAGATTCTGAGTGACCCTATGTTCAGAGCTCCCTGACTGCTCAGATGTAAAGGCTCTCAATCCAGGGATGTATCTAAAGCATATAGCAATATTGCTTTGATTCAGGCAGTCAGAGCCCTCTCTGCTTTATTATTATTATTATTATATTATATTATTATTAAGAGCCCTTTATTTCTCTGCTTGTATTTTCTCTGAAGTTCAGGTTACTGACTTTTCCCCTGAACTAGTGAATAGTGAATGTAATTTTAAAAATATTGTTGACCCCCTAAACAGCTATCTTTCCTAGTAAAAGCAGATCTAAGAACCTGTGCTAGTAGCCATCATGAGTTTGCCAGTGTAGTTGCTGCTACAGAGTAATATTTATTCTGAGGAAAAGGAAAAACAACAAGGAAGCAAGGCTACAGAGAGAATGGTATGAGCCTCCGCTAAACCAGAACCTCCCTAGAACATTTGTAGAAGACATTTGAGGGAGACAACAAACTGAAGTGAAAGAAAACAGGTCTGCCAGGATTCCTGTTGTGATCTGTTCTCGTTGGTGATAAGAGTGGAGCCGTCACAGTACCTAGTATTGTGTGAGCAAATGACAATGAGGCTTCACAGTGAAGTTAGGGGAGTTGCCTAGGCACGACTTAATAAATACAGGCTGGAAGTGACCCACTTTCATTTATTTATTTATTTATTTAAGCAATTGGGGTTAAGTAACTTGCTCCAGGTTACATGGCCAGTTTTTTCTGGGTGTGGTGCTAAGGAAGTGACACACTTTTAAAGACCTTTGGAAATTGATTTAAATCTGGCTCAGAGACTCTAAGAGAATAAAAAACATGAAGATGCTATTACTAAATAAAAAGTCATTGAGAACATATCAGCAACTGTCACCTCATGTGCCTGCTTCCTTTTCTCTCTAAAATGGTTGAGAAGCAACTGCATACATTGAGGCTGTCTTTGATGAGAACATTAGAAGGGAACAAGCAGACTTTTGCAGATGTTTTTTATAACAGACTACATCTTTACAATAATATAATTCTCCAAAAGATCTGCTAAATATACAATCCTGCTTTATTTTTTTTTAACAATTTGGTTCCGTACAAGAAAATACTGTTTTAAAGTGATCTCCTTCAAGCAAAGCTGTCTCCCATGCACATATGTGAAATAAGGCAAGATTCTATGACATATGAAAATGGATGTGACTTTATTTAATGACACACTGAGTATGATCATTTCTTGAAGCAAAAAAACAGTAAAACATATGAGATGTTTATCGATGTCATGGATGAATCTATGTCTTATGTAGAATCTAAACAGAACGACTCCCTCCATTACTTTTATTCACAGATAATATCTTGCCAATTGCATCAAACCCCAGAACACCTCAATGCCTCATTAATGAAATCTGTAATCATTTGAAAAAGATTGATTTAACTATCTACAGGGGGAAGACAAAGTGGATGACCAATGCATATTGCTCAGATTATGAGATGCAATTAACAGCAATGGAATTAGTAAATCCATCAATATGCATCACTTGGATGCATATTGCAGGTAGATTATGTGTTAGGGCCAGAGTTGAGTAGGATGAGATCAGGCCAGTTGACTTCTACATAACAGCCATCTAGATAACAGCCTTGCTTCAAAAGCCCATCTCTTTTTTTAAATTTAAATTTTATTTTATATTTTTTAAAAGCCCATCTCTTTAACACCAATATTTCTATCTCCCCTAATATCTACCTTTGATGCTTTCACTTTCATGTGGAGCTGACCCTAAATTCTTGAAGGATACACCAGTGAATTGCAAACTCTGGGACGTCCTACCATTTGGGCCCACATCAGACTCTAATAAATCTTGTCATCCAGGCACCAACCTACCTTAATTTGAAGAGGTTAACTATCAGGTTGGCTACAAGGTATGACTGTATTGGCCATAGTGACTCTTTAAACATCATTCACTGAAAGAAGTGTTAATCTGTGCTGGTAGAGTGCCCACGCAGATGAATCATGACCTCTTAGTAGTATTGTAGCACTCCACTGATGTGAATTTATGTAGCTGTGAATCATGGAATAGCTTCTCTCAAAGAAATAAAATATTTCGGTGACCCCAAAGAGAATAGAAAGATGTATGGTGGATATAAATAGACCATGACATTGCCAATGATGACAATTTGTCAAGTATGTTGTAAATGAGGGTGTTTTTTTAGGTGCAGCTTGGACTAGATGGTTTCTGAGCTTTTGTGTTTCTGTTACATTTTCATAAGAAATGGTGTAAAAGATATCATTGAGGACATATAGGATGGAAATGGGAAATGGATTGGTCACATAGAATGAGAGACGATAAGTGGGCAGTCTCAGTGCCACATGTGGTAATTTCTGAATATTAAAAGAACCAAAGGAAAGTCTGATATGTTGGGTAGTTCTTCTGCGTTGGCTTTATGGAAGGATATGGGCAAAAATTCCACAGAAAGAAAAAGCAACGAGGGATTTTAATCTGTCTTGATGAAGGACAGTGCTCACATTGAAGAGATCATGTTGGCCTAGAATATTGTGACCCGAGGGAGCCAGTCACTGCTATGGCAAAGATACCAAGGTATATGAGGTTCTGAAGGAGAAGCCCAAGTAGGGGATTGTCTCTGGGAAGCAGGATATGCTTGAGAATTTTAGAGCTAGAGAGAACTTGGTTCCCCTCCTCCAACTACCACTATCTTGTTTTTTTTTTTAATCACTGTCTTTGAAAATAGCTAAATTAACTCAGGCCCAGGGCAAGGGGTGTCTTTTTGACCTGATTTTTTCTTGGTTCTTTATCTTTTCTTTCTGGAGTCTCTAGCCCTGCCTGCTTAATTCTTAGCTCATTTCTTGGGAAACATAAAATTTTCTTTCACTTTCTGGCTTATGCTCAGTTCTTTTGAAAAATAGATTTTTATTGATTTCTTTTGTCTTCATACCACCTAGATTTCCCCTTGTACTTCTCTTTCCCTCTCCTATAGAGCATCTCTTTTATAAAAGATTAAAAAAAAAGAAAGAGAAAAAATTCAGCAAAATTAATAATTTTTTTTAAAAAACTGTTCTTTGGGACCAAGCTTATTTTAAAAAAAGAATAAAGAATAAATAAACAAACTAGCTAGAGGACTTCTCAATTTTATCTTTGTATTTTCATCCCTTAGAACAGTGCTTGGCATATTTTAAGCACTTAATGCTTTTTCACGCATCCATTCAGATATGCAAAATATAGAGAGACCATCTGTAAGTGAAAATTCCTAGAAAAGGAGTATCTTATTGAAAGGAGGTATTTTAAGTAATATATTCCGTAGTGGGTAAAAGAACTTTCTAGGTAGGTATTCTGAAGAAAGACTATCCCCTGTCATATCTAGGGGATATCCAGCATATGAAAGTTCTTCCTGTATGAAGGAACAACCTCCCCTAAATTGATCGGATTCAGGGAAGGAAGGAGAACGAACGGGAGACCTTACTGTCAGGAAATAGCTCGGGAAAGGTGACAGTAGGATAGCTTTTCTGTTCTTTAGGGTTGACTCAGGAATGTGTAGAAGAAGGTGTCTTTGAAGTCTGAAGGTTTTACTCTAAGGAGGAGGTATTGATGGATAAGTATATGATCCCAGGAAGATTTGTTAAGGGAGGAAGTATACCAGTGAGTGTCTTTGTATCAACAAGGGGCATATCAGAAATATGTGTCCGGCCTGCGATGATAACAGTAATAAAAATATCAACAATAACAATACATGGCAATTACATAGTACTTGAAGATTTGTAGAACAGCTTTAGCTGTGTTATCTCATTTGATTCTAACTACAACCCTGTGAAGCAGTTGCTATTAGTATATCCATTTTACAGATGAGAAAAATGGAACTTCAAGAGAGACTAAGTGGCTTGTCCATGAACAACATTCAAGCTATGTTTCCATAATCCTATACTTCTGTGGTCGATTTTTCAAAAAATTTTAATGTAGCTAGTGGAATTCAAACCTAGGTTTTTTGCTAATTCCCTGTTTAGTGCTTTTTATCATACCTTGCTGTCTCTTCCTTTGATCAGCAGAAGCTTTTTTTCTTCCTTTTTTTGGGGGGTCAAACGGGGAGGCAAGAAGGATTGGGTCTCCCTACCTTGCCTAAACTGGAAGCACAGCAGCCACTCACAGGCAAATTCCCATTGCTGAATGTGGAAGAAATTTTTAACTTGTTCCAGTTATGACTTGGACTAGTTTGCCCTCCTTAAGAAGTGTGGTGGATCTCTGCTTCTGGGGAGTATTACTGCTGTACTTAGTTTGGACAGCTGATTAGTTTAACCCACTGTAGCTCAGAACTCCCCAACTTGAGCAAATTCACCAGTTCAAGGCCTCCCTAGTAGTAGGAATTACAGGTGTGTACCACTTAGCTCATATTTTGTTTTTGTACACGGGCTATACTGGGCAATGAAGACTGAGACATAATTACTTCATTTTCCAATTTCTTTTTTTGTACAAATAAAACTAGGTTAAAATGCTAATTAGTAGCAGCTTTGTAGGGAAAAACTAGTCACAGAAACCAGCATGTTGCCTGAGGGTGGGAAGAGTAAATGGGTAGTATTACTATTTAGTCTCAGTGAAGGGAGAGGTGAGGTTGGAAGGAATGTGGTGTTATGTATGTATATGAGCCTTATATTTTGTGCATGTGTTTTCTTTATAAACTCCTGATGACTGAATCACCTTTTTCTCCACCTTTGGATTCCTCCTTGAGTTGGGATGGGATCGATGGCTTTTGAGGAGGTTTTGGCAAAAGGTGATTTTTCTGTACAGCGGGGCTGTTATTTTCTGTGAATAAGGTTAGAGTGAGGGTGTCCCAGAATGAACCTCACAGAAAAGATGGTACCTTGGTTCAGCAGTGCCAAGTTTTAAAATTACAAACCTTCAATATAATTTGAGAATCATCATATTTATTGATTATATTTATGTATGGCATATGAGAATCAGCACATAACTTGGAAAACTGTATTCCATTTACTCATGAATGTTGTCTTTGAAAATGCAGGTGAAGCCATATAACATCTATATAACAATTGCCTATCCACCAGATACAGACACCCCAGGTTTTGCAGAAGAAAAAAAAACAAAGGTAATATTTATTGGTATATACTTTTGTAAGTGCATTTTGATGTTGTTTTACAATGCTGCAGATTCCTTGTTTTTCTAACAGGTAGTTGGTGTAGTGGATAGAGTTCTGGGCCTAGAGTCGGGAATTCAAATTCAACCTCAGATATGTGTGACCCTAGGCAAGTCACATGAGCTGCTTTTGATGTGTCTTTCTATAATCTTATACTTATATAGTTTATTTAAAAACAAAACCTTAGTGCATTAGATTTCACCTTGTTTAGATTGGTAGTGATAGAGATGCAAAAAAAAAATCATGTATCAATCAGTTAAAAAAATTTATAACATTAAAAACACACAGCAGAAAACCAAAAAAAATTCAGGAGTAGGCACAAAGAGCCATTTTGTTACTGTCTTGTCAATTTTAATATATATTTTCCAAAAAAAAGGTCTCAGAGTGTAACAGAAGTTCACAATTTCATAATCACATCCCCCCCCCACTAGACTTCAACTCCTACAGAGCAGGGACCATATCTTATTCCTCTTATAGACCACTGGAACATATAGGACAGTGACTCACAGCTACATTCACTAGCTTTGTGACCAAAGGTCAGTTAATTAACTTTTCTGGACCTCGGTTTCCCCAATCTGTAAAATGTAAATAATAATATACTGCCTTCCTCACAGGTTTGTTGTGAGAGAAATACTTTGAAAATTGTAAATTTCTTTCTTTTTTTTTTTGAAGGGGTATAGGGCAGTTAGGGTTAAGTGACTTGCCCAAGGTCACACAGCTAGGTTTTTTTTGTGTTAAGTGTCTGAGGCCAGATTTGAACCCAGGTCCTCCTGACTCCAGGGCTGGTGCTCTATTCACTGTGCCACCTAGCCGCCCCCCTAAATTTCTTTATAAATGTGTTTTTGCTATATTATGTACTCACATATTTGTTGAATTAATGAATATATTGCCATTATTGCCATGAATATTGAAGGGTATGTACATAGCTATGTATGTATATAATATGTATATAATATACACAACACACACATATTCATATGTGTATGTACATATACGCTATACAGGTCAGTACTAGCTTTGTAATTTCATTATAGAGAGTTGCCTGAGTCACTGTCACATTGCCAGTGGTGTTATCAGAGGTGTGACTTGAAACACAAGTCATCCTGACTCCAAGGCTGGCTGGCTGAACCCCTCCTGAGCAAGAGGTTTATAACCTATTTTTGCACCATGAACTCTGTTAAGCAATCTGGTGGAGTCTATGAACCCCTTTTCTGTGTAATGTTCTTAAATGATTGAAATAAAACGCAAAAGATTACAAAGGAAATCAATTATATGGAAATAAAAAAAATTTTTTTTTTAATTTACATACTTCATTAAATCATTCCATTGACTAGCCTCTCCTTGGGAGTTGATGGACCTTATGTTAAAAACTCCTGTCCTAGAGTGTTCTTGGACCTGAACTTTGATTAATTCACCCATAATTGCCATTTATCAGGATAGAATGCTGGGCTTCAAGTCAGGAAGACTCATCCAAGTTCAAATCCAGCCTTAGACACTTACAAGCTGTGTGACCCCAAGTCACTTAACCTTGTTTGCCTCTGTTTTCTCATCTATAAAATGAGCTGGAGAAGAAAATGGCAGGCCCCTCCATTAACTTTGCCAAGAAAACCCCAAGTAGGGTCACAAAGAGTCCGACATGACTGAAATGATTGAACAACAACACATTTGACTAGAACTAACAGCAGTACCTGATGGCCCCAATTTATTCTTTTTTTATTTATCATTTCTTTTTATTTTGTTAATGTATGTTTGATAGCTCAGTGAGTAGCATGCTGGGCCTGGAATTAGAAAGACCTAAGTTCAAATCTGGCCTCAGACAATAACTAGCTATGTGACCCTGGGCAAGTCACTTAACTTTTGTTTGCCTTTATCCGCTGGAGAAGGAAATGACAAACCACTCCAATATCTTTGCCAAGAAAACCCCATGTACAATATAATCCATGGGGTCATGAAGAGTCAGACACAACTGAATAACAACAAACGTTTATAATGATATGATTTTCCCCTAAGGACTGCTTAAGCTTCATCCCAGTGATTTTGGGGTGTTGTTTCATCATTTTACCATTTTCTTTCACATAATTATTGTTTCAATGATTTGTTCTTTGACTCATTTAGCATTTCATTAAGTCTCCATTTGGGTCTTTCCTTTGTGGTCCTTGAACCCACTTCTATTTTTATGTCGCTATGTCTACAAAGGATGTATTTACTATTTCAGTCTTTTTACATTTGTTTGCAATATCTCTGTGCCCTAATATATGGTTAATATTTGTAAGAAGTTCTGTGTGATGCTGAGATAGTCCCATTTTTAAGATATCCTAAATCTTTTAGCTTTAATTTTATTAGCAATTTGTTTCTATATTTTTCTTTTCTTTTAGACTTATCAAAAGCTGAGATGGACATTGAAATCTCCTGTCACTTTTGTGCTACTGTCTATGTATTATTGTAGCTCAGTTTATGTTCTCTTTATGATTTTAGATGCTAAGACACTTGGAACATGTTTTTTTTTTTAAGCAATTGGGGTTAAGTGACTTGCTCAAGGTTACTCAGCCAGTTATTTCTGGGTGTGGTGCTAAGTATCAGAGCTCGGATTTGATCCCAGGTCATCCCGACACTGGGGCTAGTGCTCTTACTCACTGCGCCACCTGGCTGCCCCGAGCATGTAAAGTTTAATGTTTACAGTGTTTGTTGTCTGGGGTACCTTTTAGCATAAAATTGTTTCCTTGGTTGCTTCCTTTTCATGTTTTGAATGTTTGTTTTTTCCTTTTTTGATAGCATGATTGCAACTCCTGTTCTTTTTTTTTCTTTTGCTATGGTTTATTTTTTTTTTTGTAGTGCATATTTCCATTATCCCCCTTCTCATCCCCTTCCCCCTTACTCTTCTGTAGGGTGAGATACCATGTTTAGTGTGTATGTCATTCACTCCCTAAGCCAAAGTCAAAGAGAATAAGGTTGACCCATTCCCTTTTGCCTTCCTGTTCTTCCCCTCCATTGTAACTATTTCCCCTCCATTGTAACTATTTTCCCTTGCCTCTTCTATGTGAGATAGTTTACCCCATTCACTCTCTCCCCATCTCCTCTCATTATATTCCTCTCTCACCTCTTAATTTCACCTTTTAAGTATCATCCCTTCCCATTAAATTGGTCCTGTGCCCTCTATCTATGTACACCTGTACACTCAATTTATTCTTAATCTTTCATAAGAAGGGGCACAAAAATATATCTGATCCCACCACTTTGCCTCAACTACACAGGGAATTTTCAGACTTCTAACATGTACGTCAAAGCCATCAAAATAATACATATTTATTTGTTTATAATTTTTAAAGGCTATTGTTCTATCAGTTTTATTTTTATATTACAACCATTTACATATTACTTTCACTTCCTGAGAGGTCTTTTATAACAAAATAATTTTAATAGTTAAACCAATAATGGGGAGACTTCATCTGAAAGTACATGCAACATTTCACATCTGTAGCCCCGCCTGATCTCTTTCTTTTTTTTTTAATTAACAAATATATTATCTCTTCCTCTTACCCCTACCTCATTGGAAAAAAAAAAAGAAAAACAAATTTCTTTTAACAAATATGCAAAGCATGTATATTTAAAATCTCAAGCAAGACATACTCCCTTCATGGTTGTATACAAAACATTGATGTCTCATTCTACACCTTAAATCAATCATCTTTCTATAATGGATAGCACTCATTTCCAGAGGGAGAGAACAATAAGAACTGGGGGAATCAGAAAGAGCTTATGTAAGAAGGGAAATCTGAGCTATGTCTTAAAGGAGACTAAGGAATCTGAGGGACCAGAGGGAGTTGCCTTCCAGGCATGGGGGACCAAGTGAGCAAGGAAGTATAATAATGTCATGCATGAGGGAAAGCTAGCTAGCCATTCATATCTCTGATAACCTTTTTCTTTCTTTTTTTTTGTTTTTTGGCCTTTTGGAGGGCAGTTGGGGTTAAGTAACTTGCCCAAGGTTACATGGCTAGTTTTTTTGTGTTAAGTGTCTGAGGCTAGATCCAAACTCAGGTCCTCCTGACTCCGGGGCCGGCGCTTTACTCACTGCGCCACCTAGCCACCCCCCCAACTGATAACCTTTTTACCTAACATAAACCTAATGTGTCATTAGAAAGGATCATAGTTGACTGTATACAGTTTCATATATCACTTTATGGTTAGCGTATATGCTTGGCCACCTTTGGGGTGGATTCTTTCCCTTTAGTTTACAGATTATCTAGAACCCTTTAGATTTCTTGGAACTTCTACTAGGAAATACAGATAGTCCATTTTCCTTCAAATACCACAGTTGTTTTGTGAATAGGATAAAACTATCCTATTCTTTTACAAATTCTCTTATTCTCTTGTGGAATAGGCTATTTTTGATGGTTCTAAATTGTTCCCCAGCCCCAACCAATGTATTATAATAAAAAAAACAGACTAACTCTTGAGTCAAAAGACCTAGACTCCAATCTGTACTCTGACATTTACTAATTAGGTGACTAAACCATTTAGCCTTCCTGAGCCTCAGGGGAAAAAAAACCCCAAAACAATAATACATTTCATTATCTACCTAATCTAGTGGTTGTATGAAAGTGTTTTGTAAAGTGCTACAAGACTCCAATCTGTTTGTGTCTGATGAGATTAGAAAGTGACAGTGTTATTTCTTAAGGAAAAAATGTTTCAGTGTTGAATAATATTTTGCATTTATTTTGTGTTTAATAGTTTAAAAAAGTGAAATTTGTGAGAAAGGTCTTTACAGGATCCTTTTGAAGTTGGCAGTGAAAGTATTGTCATTCCAATTTCATAGATGAGGAAACAGGTTCAGAGGGTTAAAGCTGATTGTAACCAAATACTAGTAGGTAGGTATCAGAGCCAACACTCCAACTCTGCTGATTTAAAAAAAAAAAATTTCTTTTATTTTTTGGTGAGGCAGTTGGGGTTAAGTGACTTGGCCAGGGTCACACAGCTAGTAAGTATTAAGGGTCTGAGGCCACATTTGAACTCAGTTCCTCCTGATTCCAGGGCCAGTGCTCTGTGCCACCTAGCTGTCTTTGATTTTTTTAAAAAATTTTTGCTATGCCATGGAGTGACTGGTCCTTAGCGCCTTAAATTCTGGAATTTATGATAGTTTCTTTACTATTTTGTAAGAATGTTTAATAAGTCTTAAGATCTTCAGAAGAAAATCGGCACTTAATATGCCATGG